>NW_025110614.1:0-65737 GCF_011392965.1 Frieseomelitta varia | reverse complement strand
CACACACACACACACACACACACACACACACACACACACACACACACACACACACACACACACACACACACACACACAAAAAGAACGTTACCAATCTAATAAATGTCCAATAAATATTTTATTTACACTTTGTACTAAACAACACTTTACAGGTTCTTCGTTACGCCAACTAACACTGTTTAATTTGTCGTAATCTCGAAACCAGCGTTGTACTTGCCCCATGGGATAAGATTTCGAGCAAGGATATACCGGATACACACAGAGGCGGAGCGGAGGCCGGTGTGCCCCACGTGCGCCACGCTCCTTTTTCCCATAGCCGATCGTCGTCGGTGCGGTGGCTTTCGATAGTGGCGAATACTCGGCACCGGCATGTAATGGCACCATCTGAAAGTACAGGTCTCAACCGCTAGGCCTTACCTACATTACGTACGACGAGACAAGAGGAGCCTACCACCGCGGTACAATGAGGCACTGGGGAGGCGTTATAAAGGGCTCTGTGTAGTTATTAGAGGTTATGACGGCGGTAATATCTCACTCAGCAGGCTCCTCTGTAATGTTATGGCCAGGCCCTCTTTCACGTTTCCCCCATCGCTAAACCCCTTTGTACCCCTTCAGCCTTCCGTCGATCTCCTTTTCTACTTCTCTCCACTCTCGCTTCGCTTCTTCTCTCCTTCCCGGCTTCTCCGATTTTTTATTTCTTCGTGCTGTTTTCTCCTCTCCCTTTTTCTTCTGGTTTTCTTCTACCGCTTCCGTTCTTCCTCTTTTGCTCGTTTGACCGACCAACGATTTCTACTTCTCGAAATCTTTGCCAGCCTTGAGAAAGACACGCGGACTGGCATGCACAGGTTTGATCTCGTTTGCAGGTAATCGTACGATCGTACGATCGTCGTTCACGGTTTGAACGTTGAACATTGCATTTTCGCATTTTTATACGGCTGGATTTAACAACAGAACAAGTTTAAGCACAGTTTCAGTTTCTGGAGGCTCTTCATCTTTCGTCTGCGGAGGTTTAATTTCAGTTTGCACTACTACTTTGATATTTCTGCTTTTTCTATCAGAATTTCATTATCGTCGACGGTTTTGTATTTTTATATATACACTGGGACACTTTTCGATTTTTTTATCTCAGACAATAACATTTCTGAATTTCACGCGTATTTTATATAACAATTGTTAATATTTTGCGCATTCTTTGTTATACAGATTTTAATTTAAGAAAAAATACAGTGCTTGTCCTAAAATTATTGGCTAGGTGTGTGTGCTTTTAAATTACTTGTTTTACATTGTTCATCGTCTTCTATATAGTCACGTTAATTACTTTTCCGGAAAATCTAAAATATTTTTAACCAGAGAATTAATTTAATATAATCGAATAATGAATTCTCAAAGAACGCTATCCAAACTAGAATAGATTGTAAATGTTCAAATGAAAGAAAAAAGATAGAAATCATTTTCCCAAACGATTGCACCGCAGCGTTCTTCAGTGGTATCGGAAAATTTTGATCAGACCAGCAGTCACCGACTCGATTACCGCAAAAATAACCAGATAATGTTCGCATCGCGAAACGATGCAACATCAAAAGTTATTCACAAAACTCTAACAAGCGTGATAATGTTCCCTTGTTCTTTCGTACGGTGCTGTTGAAAAACATTCAGCTGTGCAATCCCGGCGTACCCTCATCAGTCCCTTTCCATCTCATTACCCTTATTCCTCGTCGATAAGAAACGCAATCCAGTTTAAAAAAAAAAAAAAAACTATATCACATCGGTAATATGCCAGCTGCCTTTACTGCGAACGTTTCATTCCCATGGAGATACGTCTGGACGATCACACGCGAATCGTACCGACGACTGCCATTTACTGACAGTGAATCAAATCCCTTGAAAGCCTGGCGAAGAGCACGACTATCCGAATGTCGAATTTTGATAATTAAACTGCGGATTTTTATGCAAATTTAATATTACGTCTTTGTGAAAATAGGTTAAAAAAAAGTAGAGTGTAGAGGTTTGTTTCAATATATTAAAGATACTTGTCAGGGTATAAGATAGAAAATTTTACAAAATAAGGATGAGGATGTGTGTCCTTGTGTCGAAATATCCCTTATTTGAGGAATATGAGAATACGTATTTTTTAAGAATATAATTAAATAAAGATTTCCTACAATTGAAGATGAAGAGTATAGAATCACTTATGATACAGAATATCAATTATTATGTAAAATTGAAGAATAAGAGATATAAATTAACATTAGCATTAATTCATAAATTAAAATTAACATTAAAGACTTGACTAAAGAATATAATAAAAAAAAATAGAAGCTCGATAGAAAATTGTTTTATATATCAAATATTATAGAAAACATTATACGCTTTGACTTTATTCCCTTTTATACATGTTTCGTGTATTTTGATACATAAAATACTTTGATCTATATAAAATTTTATGTGCTTTCATATTATGCTGATTTTTTACATTATATTTTTGTTGCTTTCTGATGTTACACGCTATTTGTGTCTCGTCTATCTGTCAAATTTCCTAAAAAGTGCACAAATATCTATGACCCGGTCATCGAAGTAGATCCCTCTTTATCGAAACTATCTTCAGTAATTTTTTTGCACGGCGTCTCGACTCGAGTCGGTGTAATAACCCATGTCCTCGAAATGGAAACGAAACATTTCGCTTGGATGACGAGAGACCGCCTTTCTCCACGCGCAAAAACGTTCGACGAAAACGTAGCGTAAGGATCCGCAGCCTTAGGAAGCGCATTAAAGGGGCAAATAATAAAGATATGACAAACGTAGCGGATACGGGAGAAAAGAGATGAAAAGGAAAGAGACCAGTGGCTGCGTGATGTACCGTCTTAAATCCGTGAAGAGACTAAGCCAGAGACTAACGATGGCAATGAACTTGGCGAAACTCACGGTTGTGTTTCCTGTACCGGCGTAGGTAGATTCATTAGCGACCAGCCATTTCGACTCTCTTTCGCGAGTTCACGGATGTGAATTTGTGATCTTTCGTCTAATCGTGCGTTTCGTGTAGGCTTTGAATTATTTTGAACTATTGAGAAGATGCAGAAAGTTTGTCTCAAATATAACCGAACTTTTTAAAAATAGCTTTCGACACCATTTTCTTAGATGTTTAGTTTGACCCTTTGAAGTGAGAACCGCGAGAAACCAAATCTGACGAACGCCTGATGATATTATTTTATAAAAGTATTATAGAAGTATTATTTTATTTAAATTACTATTTTATAAAAATGAAATAGGCAAGCAAAAGTGAACTTCTTAAACTAACAACTATGCAACGCTATTTAAATCTGTGTCGATTGAAATCCCCCCCCCGCAAGTAATCGAACGAAATTCTTTGAAAGCAAATTTTTGATAAATTCCTGATAAAACACTTCTGAAAAATGTGCACAGTATAATAAAAACTTCATTAATCCTCGAGCGTCATCGAAATCTAAACATTCAACGTTCAATTGTACAACAAACGAAGAGTTCATCTTTGAAAGGTGAGGATCAATCTTCAAGATTCAGTCACGGAAAAAATTGTTCGGTGTGTTCTTACGTATGGCAATTTATACCATTTTTGAGAAAAAGAAGTATCCTCGTCAAAAGCAGGGTAGAATAAAGTGAACTTTTGAAAACAGTTCAGCGCTTCAAGCGAACATAAAGTTTGGCCCAGATTTACTTCTTTCTTTTTTTTTTTTTTTTTTTGTATAAAATTACAACAGTTCGAATATTAATGTAGAATCAGTGCAGGAGAATCGTTCGGTAGACGATCGCCAGAGAAATCTGCACACAAAGGCTTATTTCCCGTTGAGTAAATAGATTCATGGAGCACTTTCACCGGCGTCCTTCGCGGTGTCCCGCGCGGTTCTCCCTCGAATCTTCATCCTTGGCTACACGGCGGCCAATGAACGTCCTGCGGCGAGGGCACAAGTGGCCGGACAAATTAAGTGTTGCCCCGACAACGGGCCTGAAACACGCGTCCACACTAGAATTACATCCCGCCGATACCGATCTACATCGGATTTGAATAATGCACCGTGGGTTTCTTCCGCGCCGGGGAATAACCAGTCCGTTCGAAACAGAACGCCACGCTTCGATCAGGCTCGTGTGGTAGCTCGCCCCGAAAGAAAGAGAGAGAGAGAGAGAGAGAGAAGAGATATGTGTGCACAGGTTCGAAGCGACTCGCGACTCGCGATGGTTTTAACATGCAAACGATCTTATTTCGATCGTTTTGTGTCGCGGGTGCACGACGCTTCCGTGTCAGAATAATTCAAAGCCGCGCGATTAGATTCACTGGCTATCAGGAATCACAGATGCAACGCGAGAGCGTGAAGGCAAATCTGGAAGAATTCCCAACGTTTTCTCCGTTAACTTGATTAATTAATTGTTTCTTATTAATTCGATTAATTAATTAATTTAATTTTATCAATTTAATTTTGAAGCAAGGCGGAGAAAATTCAATCGGTTGATGGAAAATAAAAATTCTCTTTAACAAGGGAAACAGTACGTTTAGAACTATGGAGGAACCGTTCGAAACAACCAGTTACTGAAAAATTCTTCAGAGAAGCGTTTGTGAAACTATTCGACAAATAACAAAATTTCCGAGGCCCAAAATGTATGATTATTTTATCATTATTTAACTAACTTGTGTGTTTCAACCCATTTCAAATTTCACTGGAAACATCTCGAAACGATCCAACGTCCATCCGTACACACGAACCTCCGTCTACCAAAAACTTCTCGTTGCCCGGTTTCATTTTTCAAGAAACGCGGGGACCGATCGCGCCGCAGGTTATTTGGCCATCGTAAATTTCGCGATACGAGGAACGTTGTGAAACAGTTTCTGCCCGACGATTTATAGAGACTGCGAGCGAATCTGCAAGCTGGCCACGATGATGGAACAGCTCGATTCGAATCTCATACCAGTCCCGACAGTTTCGTTCTTTCGTGGTTCGGCTATCAGAAATCTGGATTCCCTTCCCTTTCTCGTCGTTTCTCGCCCTCCCTTCTCACTTCTTCACCACTATGCTTGCCTCGTAGACGTTCCAATGGTGGCAGACGATCGTCAATGACGTAGCAGCCGGCGGCAGCGCTATCGATCTAACTGTTCCTCGCAGTGGGCGCTTTCTTTTTCTCCTGGTGAATCTGCCGGCATACCGTGGAGAATCGTGAATTACCTTGGGTGGTAAGATTCGTCCCGCGAAAACCGAAGGATTCCTCGTTCGTTCGTTCGTTCGTTCGTTCGTTCGTTCGTTGTATCGCAACTCGACGCTTGCCTACAGAATTCCAACACTCGACTAGAGATGGGATCGAACATCTAACAAGCTAGTTCGAACCTTCAGTTGTTCAGGACTAATTTTTACTCTTTGTAAATATAATTTTGTGTATTATATAATATATATATGTATAAAATTTGTATATTATATAATATATATATGTATAAAATTTGTATATTATATAATATATATATGTATAAAATTTGTATATTATATAATATATATATGTATAAAATTTGTATATTATATAATATATATATGTATAAAATTTGTATATTATATAATATATATATGTATAAAATTTGTATATTATATAATATATAATATATAATAAAATTATTATGTTGTTCTTTATACTCTTTACAATAATATAATTATATTATTTGTATATTACAATAAATAAATATAATATTTTATATATAGTATTTTCAAGTATTTTAGTTTAGGCCAATGTAACGTGGATATTTTCGAATGTTCGTAAGTGAAAATTCAAAGAAACAATACCTTCAATAGACCTAAATACTGGCGTGACCGACAAACAGATTCAAACGTCACGAAACAGAGTCAAACCTATTAAGATGGGATTTCCTTTAAAAGCGACAGAATTTTCATCTTCTTGTTTTTCAAATCTTCTTAGACTCACAAATATTTGCAACACGATTTCACAGTTTTATACTTAACCGTAATCGGATTGTTAGTTACCATTTTTGCAATCTCTCTTTGGAATTTTACTTGGTTACAGTGAAATAATACATTTGTCGTATTTGCTCTTGTCCGTCTTCCATTTTACTAAAACCACTTCAAATGGATACTGCAAATTAACTTAACAATCAATAAGGAAGAGAACACTGAAATCAAACAGTATATCATATCACAATAGTGTGTCTTCTAGTTCAAAAACTTACATTTGGAAAACAAGTCTTGTCGAATGAGTATGAAAACTGAATACATTCGTGTGCTCACTCGTTGCTTGTCCAAGTGAACACAACCATCGAAACAATCTGTTAGAATTCTCTCTTCCAGGATTCGAGTACTGCTCGTACAATTTTCGAACGTACTCGTCGAAACATTTTCACTCTCGTAACAGTGTTCGAAAGCGAACGAAACGAAAACTGAGATATCGAGGTTGGCTCGGATTCGTGTGTACGTGTTAGACTTGATCCCATCCCTAACTCGAGAGATCAACGAGATTTCTGCCGTCAATCAAATTGACCCAGTTCGTGCAAGCACGCTGGCTAGAACGTGCATATTGGTGTCGAGGAAATTGCCCAGATACGCGTCAAACGATTCCTCCTCTTTAAAGTGAAACGCGATGGAATTTACGGATCTCGGGGGAAAAATTTCATCTCTCTCACTCTCTCGTCTTTGTTTCCCCTTCGTCTCGCCGAAGAGCTTGTTAAACGAGGGAAGAATTAACTTATCATCGAGACCGCGGACACTCAGGACGTGATAATTTACCCGTTCTCACGGGATTCCTTCTCGATGCGTTTCACATACTTTTTGTTCCTTTCAGGCTCGATCGCGCTGATGGAAATTTGTTGAACGCATCCGGCTGAATTAACAGGATTGTAGGTAGCAAGTAATAGACACGGGCGTTTATTAACGATCGTTTCGAGATTTTGCGACAGATGAATTAAAGTATCAGTTGTGTGTCGATCAACTCGAGAAAATACGAAGTTGTTATTACTGTATTTTTATCGAATCTTTTGAATCCTATCACCAAAAGGGAATGAAAGCTATAGTTAAAAAATTGAACAAAGGACCGAGACTTCTTTTAAGGAACTCTCTACGTCTCTGTTTTTTCGAACGAATTCCTTTGTTTAGTAGAATATTTTTTAATAAACTTCTTAGAACCTATCTCCATTATAACGTGTTGCTAACATAGTATAAAAAATATAACATAATATTTAAAACATACAGTTCTAGAAATAAATAATTACCGAAAAATAAAATTCTATACCTATTCCAAACAAACCTTCTAAAAATAATTTTCCCACTTAAATAAATTTTTAAAACTAGCCGCTAGAAACTCGATTTGAAACTTATTACTAGTGATAGATCAGATCAAATGCAAAATAAAAGTTGTCTGGGCTTCCAGTTTCAAAAATAACTAATTATTGAAAAATGTATAAATATTATAAAAATTGTACAAAATATTCTACAAATACTTAATTAGTTCCAAACATACCTGTAATGCAGAAATAATTTCCCCATTAAAATAAATCCTTAAAACGTACCAACTCTTTAAAATCTAAACTCGACTTGAAATCTATCTCCGACATAATATATCGCTAACAAACTACAAAAAATATAATATAATAGTTTAAAAAATCAAGACTTCCCTTGCTAGAACAAATACAAAATGAAAGGTGTCTAGGCTTCCAGTTCCAAAAATAAGTAATCACTGAATAACATAATTCCAGCTAAAATTTTGCAAAATATTCGACAACAATTCTAAACGTACCTTTTTACCAAAAGCGTACAAGAATGTAAATATAATTAATAATTATAAGTAATAATATTTTATAAATAATTATAATAACTTAATAATAATAATAATAATAATTGTACTCTGAATAATTTAATAAATATATTTAATCTAAATAAATATTATTATTATTATTAAATAATAATTTAATAATAATAATAATAATTATACTCTAAATAACTATAATTACTCCATGTACCACCAGAAATTATGAAATACGCCACGATTGGCCACCCCTGGTCTAGGAGATAGTCCAGGGTTTAGAAGTTTAATTCTGAAGATTTTTCTCGACTTACCGAATCGATCTTTTCCCCCTTGTCGCGTTATCGTTATATAATTTTCTTGCTAAAACGAATCGACTCCTGCACGCTTTTCTCGTAAAGTACCCGTGCCTCCCTTAAAAAAAAAAAAAAAAAAAAAAGAAAGAAAGCAGAACAAAACCGGGAAATCAATAACCCGAACGCGACAAAGCCATCCCTCGGCGAGATCTCAATTGCGGCTCGTCCATTATCCGGGACGGCGGACTCCGGCGGTATCGCATTCCATAATCGCGAACACAATCACGCCGGCGCATCTACATCACTCCGGTACATAACTCTGCAAGCCACGGAGGATGCTTGGGCAACTCTAAATTTGTATCGTGTCGTGTCTCCGGGACAGGACGAGAACGTTGTGTCCCCGTCGCCAAACATCTGCGACGTCCGTCCGTCCCTCCGGGACCGGAAAATCGGCCGCATCTGCCTCGTGTGTACACATGCACGATCGATCGGTTCGATCGGTACACGTGTATAGCCCCGGTGGATCCCGAAGAGCCGTGGATCGCGACGTCTCGGATCCCTCGCAACGTTGGCCACGGTACACGGAATTATGTATGTAGAATGTAGCCGTGTAGACGCGGTGGATATGCCTTCGCTCTCGGGGATCCCAAAGGTCTTTCCAAGCGGTTGTCGGATCCTCCTTTCTCTCGGCTTGCCCGTCACGATTCCTCGTCGCCCGCCGCTCGATTATTCCCGTCCTCCTTGGCTGCATCCCCCTTTTTCAACGGTGTCACATCTGTGTGTGTGTGTGTGTGTGTGTGTGTGTGTGTGTGTGTGTGAGATACTCTTTCTTTTCCTAGGACGATTCACTTGTCGATCGCAATCGTGTTCGCAATTCTTCGCATTTTCGAAAGATTCCGTGCTCTATTTAGGCTTACTTTTGATTTCTAGTGGCGAAATTTTACGTACGTAGAGAGAGGGAGAAGTTTTGTCAATCGATTTTTATTCGAATCATGACTGCGTTGATGAAAAAGTATAATTTTTCAACGGTGTGTAGAGTGTCTCGCTGTTAATATGATATTTTTAAATTTACTCTGGCAAGTGAACGCACCTTGTTCACAGTTTTCATTCGAGCTTACGCTTATGAATTTTATGAACGTGTACTGTGATTCATTGTAACGTGCTGTGTATATTATTTAGATTATTGTTTTGTTATGCATAATCGTTTATGTCGTATTCATCGGTATTCTTATGTGAAATTTTCAATATATGCTTGTAGGAAATAAAAAAAGGAGAGAGGAAGAGAAATTTTATGAACTTTTTCATCTGATTCTTGATTGTGTCCACACAAGACAATTTGGAGATTGTTTAAAAGCTCGACGATACAAGGTAAAACATAATTTTCATAAAATCATATATAGGTATATAGGACTTTTATGAATAAGTATGTGAAGAATGATTCCTCTCATCTATGTTTGACACAATATGAAATAGTAAAATGTAAAGTTAAGTAATGAGAGGTACTTCTCCGGTAAACTTGAAACTCGTAGCCTCGTAAAATGCGAAACTTGAAGGTCTACGTGAGAAAATTCGCATCACTCAATCTCTACATCACGCGATTCCCATTGTTTCAAGAATAGCTCAAGATTTTGATACTCAGTGACACTCTCGAAAGACCGCTTACAACGCTTGTAAAAATTGCACGATCCTATTTTTATCGAATGTGCGAACCTATAGCCATTATACAAATTACGATAGATTTAAAGTTTTACAGACGGAATTATTTTGTATATTTTTGTACATTTTATCCAATGTGTGCGTTTGCCCAATTTAAATAAATGGTACTTTAACATAAAAGTTGAATTTAATATCAAGGACTATGCTCGTTAATTTGTATAAAATTACAAAATTTCTCTAGTCCATATTATCGAGCTAAAATATTAAATATACCCATGCAAAAATTAAATTAAATACGTTCATCATTGAATATTAAAGCTTGTTAATGTAATGGATGAATAAATTTGCGATTTTGCAATTTTTACATGTGATTTTCACTTTAAACGCGAGTAATTATGATAATCGAGTTTCATACTATAACGTTAATAAAATTTCAATATAATTTTATATGTTGAAGTTATGATACACTTATAAGTGTTTCGATATGTTTTATACGACATACTTATAAATGTTTCGAATATTATATCTTATACTATTATATATATATATATATATATATATATATATATATATATATATATATATTTAATATGTATTATAAATATCTCAATGATATAATAATAAAAGTGTTAAATTGTTAAAATTAATTAATTGAAAAAACTACGAAATGAAATGAAAACGTTGTGTTAATACAATATTGGTCAATGAATTCATAATTTGAAACAATTTGTAAAATTTAAGAGCTACTCAACTCAAATACATATATGTATAATAATTTTAATGTAAAATAAAAAACTATACGATTTAATCGGCAAGATGGTACAGAATATAGAAGATGCATTGAATCCTTTTACCATTTCTGCGATCGGTCGGTCGGTCGGTCGATCGTTGTGCAATGGACAAGAGACCGATGATTTGCTTTCACTGACTCACCTTTAACGTGATGTTACGATTACTATTAGCATTAATTCAACTGACATTTCGATCATTCTCCCTAAAATCTCGCACTTATTAAACCTATGTAATTTGTCACCGATTAATGACTCTCTCTGATACTTGCAAAGTAGTAGTTTGGCAGCAAAATGTAAACGATAGCTTTCTTTGATGTTTGTAGGAGTTATTCGCAAATTGCTTAATTACTATTTGTAAATATTTGTAAATTACTAATTATACAGAGTTCGACCGAGTATTATATAAAAGCGCACGCGATGAAAATTCGTTATGAGAAAATGAGAAAAAAATATAGAATTTGTTTTATTTGAGGTTCTGTTCTCAAGAAAATCGAAATAATTTGAAAATTAATACTTGAATTTAGCTAGTTCTAGACGTGATAGAAAAGAATATTCTATATGCAAAAATAAAATTAAAAAATGTGGAATAAAACTTTTTTCATTTGAAGCTTTATTCTCAAGGAAATAGACTTTGAATATGTCAAAAATTGTTTTAGTACACATGTAGTTGATAAATTTTCAAACTCAATTTAAAAAGAAATGAAACGTTTTACAGTATTTTACTTCGTTAACAATTTTTGTTAATAAAGTTTTTACACATCTTCAAGAACAGCGATATTCAAAGTGATCAGCTTGTATAAAATATGAAAAGTAGAGTAATTGAATAAATAGAAATAAAGTAACTGAATAAATTGAATAAATTAATATTCATAGTTTAAAAGTATAATTAATAAATTTAAAGTTAAAAACAATATATAATTTTCTACAATTTTATTAATAAATAAATTAGAAAAATAAAATAAATGAATAAATAATAGAAAATAATAAAAATTGTTTTATATTTAATAAATATATAAAGATTATTAAAAAATTATTAAAAGATGTAGAACATGCAAATTCTTTTAATGAAAAATTAATATTAATATAAAAATTCTATTTAAAATTAAAAATTAAAATAAAAAAATTAAATTATATCAAAAATTTATAAAATGACAAAAAAGTAATTGGAATAAATTTTATAATTGTTGATAAAAAGAAATTTGTTGTCATGATGATTTTTTATAACAATAAATTATTCAATTATGAAAATATTCTTAGTTTAAAAAATAATATTAATATATTAGTATCGATAAGTATTACGGTATTTAATCATAGAAAAGAATTTTTATTTGAACGTCATATTTTTGGTTAGGTCCATAAAAATTTTAAAAATTCACCGTCTAATAATAAACAGGCAATTTATTACTTGTTTGACCTTATTACGATCTTCAAGTTTTCGTATTTCATCTCAGTTTTATTTTAGAAAACAATCTACAATATTTTAAGGTGTTTAATAAAATTTAATTGATTATTAAAAGAGTTTGTAAATTAATTTAATATAATATTAAACTCTAATTATATGTAGCTATGAATTAAGTTGTAATTATATTAATACAATATAATATTAAGATGAAATAGACTAAATTCTTCATATAAGGTTCAAAATTTGTAGAATGAATTCAACATTATTTAAATGTTATTTAAATGTTATTTTTGTAATGTTAATGAAATTTCTCATTGTCAGATTAGTTACATTCTTATATTTACATCTACATCTATATTTACACTTATTCACATTTTTGACCAATATTATATAATTATTATAATTAAAATTTGTGGTTAAACATTATTGATAATCTTTTTTATCACATAAATATCAGGTTTTAGCTTTAGCAAGTTATAAATTTTATCAAAAATTCAAATCATTCATAAATAAGATTCGTTTTAACATATAATTTTATAATAAATATAATAAATGTTTATAATATATTTATAATAAAATAATACATAAATGTAATATATAAATTATAATTAAACAATTGACAAATTACTGATTTTACTATGTTCAGCTAGTTTCAAGCTTTAAATTAATAACTTGATAAGTATCATTTAATAGCAATTTCATATGCAACAGTCTACTAATACGTGTTATGCTCTTAACTGTTTTCAGACAGGATAATGTTGAAGTCCATCCGAGATCTTTCTCCCTTTTTATAAAATTATGCTCTAATATTAGAATCTAAAATCGTGAACAGTGTGAGAAAATAAATCTATCACGAAATCAACGAAAGGAAATGATTTAGAAATGAAAAGTTCAATAAGTTTCACTTAATTGTAAAAATTAATAGTTTCATTTCAGCCCTAATTCTAGCTCACAGAAATTTTATGAACTTAATAACTTTGAAGTTAACAGTTTTATTCAAGCTTTCACAGAAATTTTGTAAACATAAAATGAAGTAATCTAAGAAATTTTAATGATTTTCTATGAATGGAGGCTGTCTGAATAGAAACCTGCACTTTTATTTTTCTGATACACATTTTATATTTTATGAGACAAGTTTTATGTTTCAGACATCGGTAGTCTGAAATATAAAATTGTTAAAAATCTATTGTAAGAGTTAAATGTCGATACAACCCGGATTTTATAGTTACATAGTACAGTGTGAGAACGTTTGATTATGATTATAGGATTTGCTGATTTAAACGTCGGTTACAAAAGTGTAAGATCGTAGTAAATCAGTCTTATTGCAGACACGTACGTTAGATAAATAACTATAGCTTCAATTACATAATTAACGTTCGACTTCGATACACTGATGATGCTAAAACTAACAAGGAACTTCGCATAAATTTTTGTAAAATCGTAGTCTGTCAAATAATATTTAAAAAAGATCTTTTTTTTTTATTGAGAATCGTGCATATTGAAGAATGAAGCTGTTAAAAAGTTTCAAGTAGGTACTTACGAAATAACTGCAATTTTATAATTTTTGTTATGTATTTTATAATTACGTATTATGTATTTTATAATTTGTTATTTGTATAAACTGTTATAAAAAGTATAATATAATTTTAAAATAAAAATACATTTTTAAAATAAAACAAAAATATAATTTTAAAATAGAATATATTTTTAAAAAATTAAAAATTTTTTTTGCCATAGATAAGTCTCGATCACCAAAATAATATTCATATTTATTGGTAACCAATATATAAACTTAAATCTGTTACCGATAGTGGTTACTAAGCTGAAAGAACCCTTAGGTGCTTAAAATTACCAGAAATTTAAAAGTTTCATATTGAATGAGAAGTATAAAACAAATATTTTTTGGTATATTTGTTCAATACATTATAATGTATCATCTTTCTTAAACCTTTAATAAATAAACTAATTATATTATTCTTAACTTTGAGATTATCTGTACAATATTTTAAACATTTAGAGAATGTTAAATATTAAACAACATTAAATTTAAACAATATTAAAAATACTTAAAGAATCAATAAAAAGAAATTAATGTTTATTCATCTTTTGGGAAATTTCTTTGAAATTTGTTGATAACTGGCTTCCAAAAGAATATTTAAAATAAGTGTTATCTTAGATACTCTGGTTAAAATGCAAATCACAGTGTATAGTATGCAATAAAATCACTTTGATATTCATATAGATATTTATTTAATACATACATAGCATACATTATAATAAAATACAACATGTAGCGTAGTACAATGTAGCACTCGTATTCGCGTGTCCCTTTCTTTCTTTTTCTCTCGTTCCAACATTTTCTCTTTGCACTTCTATTGATACACATAATACATATATATGTATGTGTAAAGTAAGTACAGATTACAAAAGTCACTTTCGTCATGTGCAAAGAAATAATGTATTATATAACAAATGAGACTGAAGGACATAAGAAATACAAGTCTATTAAAATTAGCAGTAGTCTTTTCGTATTAGGATTTATAAAGCGACATTCTAGTACATGATGTTTGTGGCAGGCATTTAGAATAAGGTCAATACGATCAGTAGATTAGAACCATGTTAGACATATGCAACACAGAGAGGATACCTAACACCTCGACATGTTGTTTATGACACAAGATCTTACAATATTTCCCAAAATCATTAAACAATCTTCTGACGATATTTCGAAGTTAGAAAAATCATTGTTTGAAAGAAACAGAATTTGTGATTAGAAGATAGTAGAAAATTGTCTTAGATAAACAGATTTTTAACACTAAAATTACCAGATCAAAATGATCAGTTTGTAATTTTTTACAGAAAAATTTTGTAAATTTACCACGGTGGATTTTTAAAGATATCAAAATATATGAATATTGTGTGTTTTTTTTTTTGTACTATAAACTTTTCCCTGTCAATTTTTTTACTACAAGTTTTACACTTTGTCAATAATTTTAGTATTAAGAAACTCTATAAATAATCAAGAACTATTTAGGAACAGAGAAATTCTAATCATTTTTTTGATATAAAAATACAGCAAAATAATATTGAATAAATCATACAGTAGAACATTATCGAAAATATTCTGAGAGCCGAATTTATGCAAATTGATATAATACATCTGTCCAAGAAGAAATCTATCAAAGAAAATTGCTTACGATTTTGAAAATTAATATATACGTTGTCTATGTTGTACCGTTCCAATTTATCTCGCGCGAGCTTCCGGCAGCTGAAATACGTTTCATCTTGATCAGTATCTTCTATAGGGATCCTCTTCTTCAGGATGAGCTGCGTTGTGCGCCAAAGCACGTTGTATCGCTACTGGTATCGGCGGCGGCGTTGGTAAATGAGCACCGGTTGGTTGAAAACCATTTTCGTCAGCGGTGTAAGTGACCAAAATTGGTGTGCCATCCGGCGCGGTGTAACTGAATTGTCCTCGTACGGATTCAATTTGATTTGGACCGACAAACTTTGGAACACCTTGCTCTGCTACGGATATGCCATTCTCTGTGTCGTAGCTATAACAATAATGCGCGAGTCAGAAAATTTTGAATTATTATTCCATTTTGGCGTATATGACATAAACAATATAAATGGCATGACACTACTAATAGAAATTATGTGTACGTGTAGTATTTAACTATTTTTATTGAGTAGAAAGTATATTTTGTATTTGTATGAACATATATATATATTTGTATATGCACACTTATATATAAACACATACTTGTAGAAACACATATTTGTACATGTAATACTTATAAATTTTTATACTTGTAAATACATACAAGTATGTGTATACTTTTTGTATGAATATACACTTGTGTATATATTTTTTATATTTATATATAAACGTAACATGTACATTTTATACTCGTATGTTTGAAATATATAAAAAATGAAAAGTATATATAAAAATATATATTTCAAATATACAAGTATAAAAAAAAATATATATATTTTTTTGTATTTATATATAAATGTAACAGGTACATTTTATATTTGTATATTTTATGTTTGAAATATATATATATATATATATATATATATATATATATATATACACATGTTTAAAATACATTTCGACAAAAAAATATTGGTAGTAGTAATTGTAATACTTTTACTAAAATGAGACATTATTTGAAAATTTATTTTATTTCACAGTGATGTATTCGAAAGGATATTTCCAATATATTTCAATCAGTATAAAAATAAATAATTATTTCAAATTGCCAAATGTAATATCGTCTGCGAAATAATCCCTGTAAATAAACAGTTTTATTTCTTATTTCAATCATTATTGAAATTTTATTTATGTAATAATTTATATTCTTCTACAGAAATTACTATTAAAAATTTTATTTAATTCAATTGCTATTGAAATTTTATTTATGTAATAATTTATATTCTTCTAAAGAAAAAAAGCCTTTGTCATTGTAATATACGTGTCATGTACATATCATAATTAATATTTTATCATTACAATATATTGTTAAAATACATATCGTCATCATTCATATTTTATAATTATAGTACGTTATTAAAATACTATTGAAATATGTTATCGTTATAATATATCGTCTACGTATAGTATTAGTATTTTAATACTACGTATATTGTTAGTATTTTAATATATTACAAATATTATCGATGTTTTATCATCGTAATATACTGTCAACATGTATGCGATGCATTTATATAATTCTAATACAAAAAAAGTTGTGAAAAATTTTACGGGTAAATTTACACACTTGTAGAAACAATAAGAAAAAGATTCTTTAATCTTGACATTCAACTGTGTACGTGCCAGAATCTTATTTTAAACCGTACACATACAACAATTGCAAATTACAGTTGTTCTTCGAAGTGTTGGATTCGTGGAAAGATCGAATATATATCGTTGCCATTGGATAAAAGTACCACCTCCGAGTCGATCCGATTCGTTAAACATTATATGACATAGGAGGTGCAAAGATCTAGGAATGATGTTCAGATTTACGCGTACATACATATGTACGTATGCACAGCGAAATAGACAGCCTGCTAGCAAGTAGGTAGGTAGGTAGGTAGGTCGATCGTAATTATTCTATTGTGTAATGTATTATTGCTAACTGCGCAGCCGAGTAACACGAATGATTAACATCAAAGCTAATTATATATCTTTTCACAGCTGAATATCCTGTAAGTCCTTCCTTTCCTTCGTTTTTCACTTCTCTGTTTACGCTTCCGTACTCCTGACTCTCAACGAAACAACCAGTGGCTGACATTGGAAAAATTATCTGTCTTTCAGAATTCATATGTTACGTTCAATGAGAATAATTATTTATTTTTTCTTTTTATACTTATTATTATTATATTATTATTATACTATTATTATTATTATTATTGTTATTATTATTATTATTATACTTATTATTATATACTTCTATAACCAAGGTAAAATATAGGTAAATAAATGAAACAAAAAAGATAAAATAAATAAAAGGCAAAAAGTAGTCGAAACTTTCAAATATTTGTTCTTTAAAAGAAAGTGTATGAACGTGCAATATAGATATATATCTTTAACACTTTTATACATATTACTGCAATATGAAAGGAAATGTAATATACATACATATATGTATAATGTAAAATTTCTACATATTGATAGAAGATATGTATAATTTATAAACCTATATAAACATATATCATAACATACATAAGTATGTAATATTTACATATATTAAAATAATTTTTATAGATAATTTTATTATTATTATATATATATAATTTTATTAATTTGATTATTTTATTTAATTCATTTTATTTATTTTTTATAGTAAAATAATCTCAAGTGTTTTTGATTATTTGATATTTATTATAATTTATTATTTTAATAATAAGATTAAAAATAGAATATTTTATATACTTGCAAACATCTACCATTTATTACGTTAATGTACATGTATATGTCATAAAATAATATTGATGTGATATAAATATCGATCTTTATTTTTATGAATATTCTTTCTTCTATGTATTGCAACGAAAAACTGTTGAAGTTTCATTAACGCTCTCATTATTCTGATTATATTTGATTAAGCATTGAAACAAATTTAAAAATGTATATAGAAGTTAAAAAGTATTAAGTGTTACTTAAGTAAACCTTAATATTCTACGTTAATACAAGTTTAATACTTAATTATATACTTAAAATGGTTATTAAATGGTTGAACATTGATTCCTTTATTAAATATATATTTGCAACGAATATCTTGCAAATCCTATATATGTTTTCAGACTGTTTTCAGATTTTATCAATATAATGTCTCTATTAGGATGCAGATTTTATGTATTTTAAAATTTTCATGAACATCACAGAAACAGAAGAAAATAAAGAGAATTTGTTCCACATATATATTACAACATAATATAAATTTGAATATTTTATATGGGTATACATTCTTGCAATTCCGAATTTTCCATAAATGCTTAAAATTCGCGTCCTATTCATTACAATGTTTATGAAATTTCAGAGCATTTTATATACTGGACAGTAATAACATAATGTAAAAATTCAAATATTTTCGTAAATTACTCTATCTATAATATAATTGTAAATATAAAGAGATAATATTTTATGAACTTTAATAATAACACAATTTAATATGTTATATAAAAACATAATTTTAAATATGTTTAAAAGTAAATTTAAATGTAATATCCAAAGTTATGAAATAAATTAATGGATTTATAATTGTTTAAAAATATAGATATACAATATTTATAAGGACATTAATATTTATAATAGATACGTAGAAGTTTCTAAATTAATTAAGGACTTGAACTTTGTTGGAGTATTTTACAAGGTTAAATCTACTCGTGACCTTAACGTACATATTTAATTATGATTGAGAAAATTCGAATGCAATAGAAATGCTAAATTACTATAAAAACTATAAAATAATAAAATTCTACAAAACGTTCTGTAGAAAGTTCTGAGTTGAAATTATTGTTTGTATAAAGTTATTTTACATTGACAGAGATATATGTATATAATAATTGCAACGAAAAAGTGACAAAATTAAATTATTAAACATATGTAATATTTCTGAATTAATTAAGAATTATACTATGAAATATTCTATTTGTTTTGAAAGTAAAAATTGTTATGGTCATATCCGAGATTTGTACATTTACATTTACGTAATTACTTCGTGAAAATCAAATTTCAGCGTGGGAGATACAACGAATATAATGGTTAGAATACATAGGCAGATGTTTCTATTTTCAAACGTACAAGTTTTATAACTTGATGATAGCAATTTGTGATTTTTGATGAGTAAGAATGTTACAGAATTTTTTATTTCTCTTTCAAATTAATACATACACCCCCTCATACAACTAACTAAGAAGAAAGATATTTATAATTTTTTTATATCTAACTAAAAAGAAAAATATTTGAAATTAGTAAAAATTTAACAAACATACAATTTACTGTAGGTTGAAATATAATAAAAAATCTATATAATAGGTTGAAATATAATAAAAAAATGACACGAAAATTCATTTCGATAAATTAATCTTTCTTGTAATTTCGAAGGAAAGTCTTATAATTTTTATAATAGCAGTTAATAATTTTTGTGTGCTAACATATTGTTGTAAGAACATTATAGAATGTTTCTATCTTAAATTAATAAAATATCTAATATATTTAATTATAAGAAGTTAAATGTACAATTATACATTAAAAGATAGTGAGAAGCACATAAACAAATAATGCAAAAATACTTCTCGATAAATATATATTTTTTTCATAATTTAGAAACAGAGTCTTAATTATTATAAATTAATAATGGGATGATTGAGAATTTTTATGAAAATTTATATTTTTAAAAGAAAAATGGAAAATTAATAGAAAATTATTTTATATAGCAAATATTGCAAAGCATTCTGTGCAATTTTCTACTTTCAAATTTTCTATAAATGCATAAAAACAATATAAATATATATCTTGCTGTTTAATAATAGCAATTACTAATTTTTGCATACCAAGATATTAGTGTAAGAACATTACAAAATATATAACATATAAATATTGTTGTAATTAATATAAATATCATTTTATTATATTTATCTCATACATTTTGTTAATCATAAGAAGAAAAATATTTCAAACAGGTAAAAATTTAGTTTATAATTATAAAAGATACTAAGATATTGAAAATAATGCAAAAATAAATACCTTCCGATAAATAAATTTTCCTTATCTAGATAGTCTTGTAACTTGATATATTTAATTAATTGAAAAATATATAATACAGTTATAAGTTGAAGGATGATAAAAAATATATAAAGAAAGATGCAAAAATATTTTTCGATAAATAAATTTGGAAAGAAAGTTTGCAGTTTGATTAATGCTAAGATATTATTGACGAATTTCTCCTTTCTTCCTCTCTCTTAAATTAATATAAATATTTCGTACATTAAACGTGCTATAACTATTTAACGTCGTAAGAAGAAAGTATTTGAAACAGATCAATATACAATTATATATTGAAAGAGAATTAAAAAAAAAAAAAATACGTAAAGATAAGTATTTTTTGATAAATAAATTCCTCTTCTAATTTTGAAAGACGATCGATTAATAAAAATATCTTGTATATTTAACTAATCATAAGAAAAAGAATGTTCGAAACAGATGAATAATCACATCTATATTTACTGAAAATGAAAAATATATGAAAAGCAGAAATATTATTCAACAAATAAATTTTTGAAAGGAAGTCGGATGTCACACGTTTAAAAATACAATCGAAATCATCATACGTTTTATGACAAATCGCGAATAATAGAACTGCGAACGAAGAACAACGTGTACAAATGACAATGTGTTTTTAGAATTAAGACTACAAGCGAGACTCTTCGAGCGTGTCGAGATTGCTTTTGAGGAAACGTACCTCGACGACGCTTATCGTTCTGTCGACGTTCAGGACGATGTGGAAGGACGATCTCACCTGTAGGAATACGATCCATCCGGAGAAGAATCTTGCGACTGTCGCAGTATAGCGTAACGTCGACCGTAATAGTCAGGATTGTATGGGTACCTGTTGAATTGCGCGCAGACCATCGTCGTCAATCCCAGAAAGACCTAGACAAAGAAAAGTTTACAGTATGGGATTTTTAAATGTCACGAAATATCAGATTTTATTGTTTAATTCAGCTTTGCAATGTTATGATTATACAAATTAAATGTAAATAATAAATTGTAATTGTAAATAATTATAATACAAAATACAATAATAATATTTATAATTTAGATAATAATATATAATTAAAATTTAATTGCAAAGATAATTTAATATCGTTAGTAGATATCGGATTATATTTCATTGTACTTTTTGAATATGTATTTGTGCAATAGATTTTTAATATGATAAATTTTTAAAACAGTCCTGTTTCATTAGATTTTTAGATTTCATTTAGGTTTTTAATAATAGATTCAATAAAAATAAATTTAAATCGACATGATTCCATTTTACTTTAATTTAGATTTTTAAATATTGATAAAATTATTGATCATTGCTTCGTGTCAAAACTGTTAATTTCAAATGAATCACTTATTTCCATAATAGAAAATTTTTATATTTAAATAATTTTTATTAGCGTAAAAGTGTCTACTATCAGTGTAATAATTATAATGTTGTAATTATAATGAGTGTAAACTTAAAAAAGGAGTTTGTTTTAATAGTTTCACAAGAAACTAATAAAATTCTTAATTAAGGCATCAAACGTTTATGATATTAAATTTATATTAATTTGATCAATTTATAAGTAAAAAGAGAAAATGGTGTCAATATAAATAAAAATAGCTTTATTGATATTTTAATATTTTAAAAAGTTATAGTTCTATGAATTTACTGAGTTACTGATTATGAATTCATATTTAAATATATTTGTTAACAATAAACGTATATAATTTTGGTATAAATATATATATATATTATATATATATATATATATAATTTGGTATAAATAAATATATATATATATATATAATTATTAATTTCACTTAATCTTTTATTAATTACAACTGTATATGAATATATTTATAATTATACAAGTTTATATTTATCTTGAATGTAAGAGAGAATATAATGATATTTAGTTTATAAATGAATATTTCATTTATCGAAATAATTTGGTTGTATGTTATCACAAAAATAGTAAATTGATGGATACGATTTCCCTGGACAATAAATATCATAATTTTCGCAGTTGAATGAAACGTTAATATCGACTAAACATCTTCAGAAAAAGTGACAGATGTGCATATTTCTCATTTTTATAATAACATGATAATTAGCTTCCAGATATATCTACGCTTTTAATTAACTTCATTTTTCGCAGAGGATAGCTTGCTTAACTGCATATATTAGATAATAACAAAGAACAGCTAATAGAATGGATCGCAAGTGGGCAGACAGCTATGTAAGTTATGAATAATGATTATGTGCAATTGATGCGCTGTGCATATCTTGGCTTCAGTATTTTATCTTCATAATAATATTATTGATGAAATTAGTGATGAAATTATCCTTGTTAGATAAAACAATATAATTTACAAAAATAATATATAGATAAAATATAACGTAATAAAAATATAATTTTAAGAAAAAATATATCATAGATTTTTTCTCATGATCATTAATTTATTATACTTATACGCCAAGTATGCACTAATTATCCTTATCGCATTATGCAATAATTATCTTATGAAAATCATTATTATTATCACATTATGTTATTAATGAAATTATTTAATAAAAAATATAAATACGTACTTAAATATATAAATAAATAAATAAATAAATATATATATTTATTTATATACACGTTGCAGATTTTTTTTCTATATTCATTAATTCATTATATATATGCAAAACAAGTATATAATAATTCTTTCAATTCTCAACTCTCAATATAATAATTCTTTTCAAGTATATAATAATTTCTGTATTATTTTTCTCAATAAAATATATCTGTGTATGATATGATATGTGTCTATTTATGTTGAGTATATTTATAAAATTTTAATGTAATTAAGACAATATTAATGCAAATAATTAATAGAATATATTTAATATATACTACTTATTTATTATTAATATTTTATACTATGTAATTTTTATTAAGTGAACTTATTTTTAACTTTTATTAGTGTATTATTAATGTAATATTTAATATTATATATTACTCGTAATTAAGACAATTTCATAAATATGCAATTAAAATTTTAAGTTGACAAAACAATGTTGAACTTGTATAAAGTTAAATAGTTAATAGTTATGGTAGAATATAGTTAAAAATTACATGTATCTGAACGTATATTATGTTAAACCATTGTTGCACAAAATGATCTTTGATAAAAGATCATTTATCATAGTTATTTTTATTAATATTACGTTTCAGTGAGCAATTATTATTATAATTATTAAAATTAAAAGAATTTACAGAATACTTTGAACCAAAGCATTGCAATAAATCAATATGTATTAAAATATTAATAATATTAATAATAAACATTATTGATATATGTTATTAATATATATTAATAATGAATACAAATAATTTTGTAACTACTTTCTTTCATAATATATATCACAATATTTAGAAAATGGAAATTTGACAGTTTTATAACTTCTATCTTGTAATTTTTATATTTCATTAATTATTATTTTATATTTTCATAAATTCATAGAATTTGAAAAATAAAAAATCTTCAATAAATTTAACAATTTTGTATAATTTTATTCATAATAATAATAATAATAATTTCAATAATTTAATTGAATAATTTTTTTGACAATTTTAGTGTTTAGTAAATATATGAATATATAGAGAAAAAGAAAGAGAAGATGTATTACGAAGAAAGTATTAAAAATAATATATATAATTGAGAAAGAAAATAGATAAAGTTATTCGTTTACACTAGATTTATAAACGTATAAATATAAATTACTTGTTTCTTAATAGACATTGAAAACCACAATTTTTGTTAACTGATAAGAGTAACATCATTAATTGTTAGTGATTATTTATTTTTTTCAGAAGAGATTAATAATATTTTAAAACCTGAAGAAATTTGTACAGTTTTACTATAAAATCGCAGAAATAAGTTTGAGAATTTTAGAAGCAAGGACGAGTTTAATAACTTTATCTCGTCGTGGGAATTATATTAATCATGTTGAATGTATTTGCATTCAAGTTTAAAATACAATGTTAGATATTTAATAACTCTGGTAATAAACAGACTATGGTCTTTTATGCATTTTTATATTTTTGTGAACATAGCCGAAGAAATGGAATTTATATAAAAATTTGCTTTATGCAAAAATTTCACATAATTTGCATGCTAATTCACTAAATGCATCCTTTCATTTTCCAATTTTCAATAAATTCTTAAGAATCTGCAGTTTGCTTAATATTTTCAAAATTCTCTCTCATGATATTTATAAATAGAGTACAGATTTATAGAAAATTTTTTAATGCAAAATTACACAGAATGCATGTAATACCTACGAATTACCCAAATTGTAATGTTTGCTACGCAAAATAATTTCAATAATTATACGTAAAATAATTTTCAATATAAATTCTATTTCTTTAATTACATTTTCATGAATATGAATTCGCATAAAAATTCGCAATTTGTTTGCAAAGATATTCGAACGAACACTAAGACAATCGGCCTATCGAAATATTCTATTTATAAATCATTATAAATAGAATATTTATAACTAATAAATAATTAAAATACATAGGTTTCTAGATAAACAGATATGTAAAATAATCTGACTTTACCAATTTTGTAAATAAATAAATAAATAAAATCGATATTAATTTTAACAAAAGTACTCGTATCTTTTAAGCAATTACAAGAAAGAAAATCTGAAATCGATCATATAGACAAATTGCATTATTTTAACACTAGAACTAAAGTATAAAATTCCCATCAGCCACATTAAAGTAAAAAAAAAGTAGATCTTTAGAATACAATAAATTGCACAAGCTTCCATTTATATATTTCACAAAAAAATTATTTAATCATCTCTTTAAAAAAAAATACACTCTTTTGTATCTACAAAATTCTGAATTGGTCATTTTGGTAGTTCTAGTGTTGATGATTAAACAGTGGAAATGGAATAGTACAGTACAAGATTGCACTCACGAAAATCTTCATGATGACCATGCGAGCTTTGCAACAGCAAAGGAAATGAAAATCCGTGGAAGATCAGTCCGCGAAGCCACCCGGCACCACACGATTTCCTCGGTAAGGTAATATTCGATCCACTTTAATTTTCGTAAAAGCACGTGACAAGAGTTGGTGCGATCCTGTAGTGCCTAGAAATACGACATTCAACGGATCACGATGAGGCTTTATAGTCGCCACAGTCCTATGCTTCTACTTCCTTCCCGCCCCGCCACTCATTCAAACAGGCTGAAGGGGAACAAATATGTATTAACTCTTCGTGTAATTCGCAAGTAGGGTAACGATTGTGTTTACTCGCGAGTAGATTGGCGGATTCTTCTGAAAGTTCGAATTTTTGAGAATAGAATGAATATACTATTTTCGAGTTAAAATGAACATATTGTAAAAACTTCTGAGCTAAGTAATTTTGCTGACTTGGAATGTATTTTGTAGATTTTTTTCATGCATTTTTGCATTTTAAATTTTACATGTTTAAACGCGTGAAAATCCGAAAAACGGAATGGAATAATCTGTGATTAAAATAAATAAAGGATAGAATGAAGAATAAATAGAATTGCATGATCTCTGATTGAAATAAATAAAAGAGGATAAATTATTAGTAACTATTAAAATACTATTATTAAATTATTATTATTGCTATTACTACTATTAATTACTATTTGCAAGATAATTTTAATAGTAATTAACAATAATAGTAATAGTAATAATAATAATTTAATAACAGTATTGAAAAATTTTAATAGTAACTTATAGATAAATTATTAGTTACTATTAAAAATTTTTAATACTGTTATTAAATTATTATTATTACTATTACTACTATTGTTAATTACTATTAAAATTATCTTGCAAATATAGAAAACATTCATATACTTTTTAATGAATTTGGTGCAACGATTTTTTTTCAACGTTTCATTAAACTTTCAATATTAAATGACAAAAATTGAAAAAATTCAAATATTTCATCGTTTAGTTTTAATTTCAAAGTTCAATAAGATGGTAAAGAAAGATCGCATAGTAGAGATTTAAGGAGTTATTCTAAAAAGATTTCAGTTTTTCAAGATCTAGTTGTGAAAAGAATTTTTTTGTTATTTTTAGAAACAATTGAATTTTTATGATTTTCGAGAAAAAAGTATCTTTACTTCCCCACTCGCCAGATGATGTAACATTGTCTTTGAAAGAAACGAGTTCAAAACTGTGAAAGTAGAGTTTGCTATTTAAGCTTCAAAGCTTTAAAGTGAGATCAAGTTGATATAATTTGTTTTTACAAAGTTTGTTATAACGGTTTGAATTATCGACAATTTTTCATATTGTATTGTTCTTAAATAATATTTAAATTAAATACGGATTACATATATATCTATATCCATAATAATCTATCTCTATTATACCCTACTGTAATGTTCTTGTTCGTGCACATAGACTATGCAAAAAAACTTATAAAATTTATGTTTACAAAATATGTGAACCTGCATGACAAATATATGTAACGAAAAACATATAGAGTTTGTGAATAATATGTTATTCGATAATAATCGAATTCAACATTGCGCAGTCGACGTTGCAATTATTACAATATATTATTACAATATATTATAGTTCGTATTTGTAAAACAATTATTGATATTTGCTAGTTCACATTAACTTGTTAAAATCCTAAGAAAAAATGTTCTACACTATGGCAACAAGTACCCATGTTTAAATCTGTTTCAATATTGTTTGATGTTTGTTGAAAATTTTGAACAGGCGAGAATGAATTCAACGACACAACATTAGTATTGCTTTGATTTTCGTTGTTTAAGTTTAATATTCAAAATTCAATGAAATGGTGAAAAAAAGATCACGCATTAAATGTTAGGGAGTCGTTGTAAAGGGGAGAATCTTCAAATCCATTGTTGATTCGATCATAAAAAAAATTTTTCAATACTTTTGCATACTATGACAATTCATAGCTTTCTCGAGAAGAAAAGTGTCTTTATTTTTTCATCATGCAGTCATATGTTTGAAAAAAAACATCGACGATCTTGAAAACTTCGAAAAAAAGCAATCTTTGAAACGAAATAATGCTTGCAGGATATTGACCATTTAATATTATTCAAATTCGTATAAAGACAATTTAAATGTGCTTATTAATATAAAAATATCATATAATCATAAAAATATATTTTTGCAATTTGGTATTTTGAAATTCTCTATAAGTGCATAAAAATCGACAGTCGTTTAATTATTCCTGTTATGTTATATTCTTTATTCCTATTATATCTCTATTTTATAATAATATATTAGTTTACTGTTTATTGACTGCTTTTTGTTTTGTGTATGTGTAACACATTCGTAGTTTTATCAATTTTATCAATTGCATAAAACTTTATTAATTATTGGACAATGAATACCTTTTTCTTGATTTTTGTGCAGTTGCTTCGATATTCGATGATTCTTTGGAAATATTATGAAATACAATAGTATTGTAATAAAATATAATTATAATATAATAACAATAATATAATATAAAATTTTTTGGAGAATGTATAATTACCAAAAGAATGTTTAAATTCTAAAGGAAAGATAAAAATAAGTTAACACAGTTAAGTCATGTATAACAACGTAAGATAAGTATAATACCTACAATAGTACATACATAAGTATAATACAGTTAAGATAACGAAGTTATAAATAATAAATTTCGGTACATTTTTTAAAATTCTACAAGAAAATATAGCATAAAGATATCTTGTTATTTAGAATATTTTATCATTTAGAAAATGTAAATAAGTATTGTTTACAATTATTATTTATATCTATTGATAAATTATCACTTCTAAAACATATAATTAATTTTAATAGAGATTTCAGTTAAATAATTACTACTCTACAGTTGGAATATAGATGTAACATTAGCATATCTTTTCCCTTTTCTAGAAGAGAATTCTAAAAAGAAATTGTCTTTTTAAAAGAAAAACATATATAACAAAAATGACCATGTTGAAAATTAGAAAGTAGATTAACTATGTGTTTTATTGAACAATTTAAACATATTTTTAATTATCTATTAATATTTGTATGCATGTAATATTTGTACACTTATAATTTATCATAACTGTTTTAAAAACAAATTTTAAATATTATGGTGTCAGAGTTAATATCTTTAACTATTATATATACAATAAAATTTTGTTGACGAATAATCATTAGAAATATAATAACTGAACTATGGATTTTTATGCATTTATAGGAAATTTTAAAATGTGCAGAAAATGCACATATGTAAAAGGATATATACATATATCAGTGTTTTTTATAAAATTCAGTGTGTACAACACAATTTTCTCTATCAAAGATATATTTTTTCAATTATATTCTCAAAAATACAGGTTTACATAAAAATTATATATATATAATTTAATAAAGTTATATTAATGCTACCATTAAAAATTAGTTACAAATTTTGATTACTAGTAAGTAATTTTGGTTACTGATATCTAAATTGCGAAATTGTATACAAATTTATATAAAAAATTTATACAAATTTAGATTTTTCTGAACACAGTTATTGAAATTAATTTTAAATAGAAATTTATTTTCATGTAAATTTATTAATAGTATATTTTAAATTTATATATTTTTGTATTATATTGTATAGATTCTGTACTTTATTGAATTTGCAAATTTTGCATAAATGGATAAAAATCCACACTCTATTGATAACTAATATTTTTAACTGTATTTAATTATTGTTAATTTTATTTTTAAAAAATAATAAATAAAAGCTATAAATAATACTTTGGAATGATTTTCGTCAAAATTAATACTGATTTTTATTTAAACAGAAACTCAATTGGATAAACCTATTTATTGTCATTTATAATGATTTACATATAAGTAAAATATTTTAATACGTTTTAATATTAAAAAATCTGTATGAAAACATTTTCAATATGGTTCGAAACAAAAATTTCATGAATTGACTTTCCATTCAAAACAATGCATCTGATTATAAATTTACAATGACACATTTATTTAAAAAAAGAAAATAATAATATATTTCTTCAAATTAAAAAAACATCTCAAGTTTAATGAAATTCTTATTAGCGCAAATACATACACTACGCTAAAAAAAAAGAAAAAATCTGAACAAAATATGAACAAGTTCTTATTATTACGCATTATCTTTTAATTAAATTTCACACTAAACATCTTCCAAAGATATTGCAATTAAAATGACAAATAATTATAGTGATTATAATAAATAATAAATAATCGCAAATTTAATAAAGATGCATTAATAAATTAATTAATAAATAATATATAATTAATAAATAAAGATAATTAAACTTATACTGAAAATATTATAAAGTTTGTTTACTAGGCTGTATGATCGAAATACAAAAATTCGAGGAGTACCACTCATTGCGTTTATTTATCCTTTTCATCAATATCTATCAATCGTATACGTTAAAATGAAACTGAAGGGATCCCACATTCGAATTGTATTTTACATCGGAATAATTTCGAAACCGTCTGAACTCTCATGCACGCTGGTACACGCATCCATCATACGAGAAATACGAGTAACCCTCTTTTCCACCTGGCATTCCTTATTAACATTTAAGAAATTTCTCGCTTGTGGATCGCCATACTGACAATTATACTGTCTGACTCGCGTGTTTAGCCAAACAACGATCATTCACTAAGCTGAATTTCCAACAGGATGGATACGTACACGCTACGCGGCCGTCAAATAAGCGTTATTAAATCGGCCAGTCGGTAATGTCCCGTAAGACATGGAGCGAGGCGACCTCGCCGCAAGATTCAGATCGCCGGATTTGCCACGGATCATCACAGGGCGTATTCCTTTCACTGGTTGCCTGTTACGAGCAGGATGCACAATGCAACGATTCGCTGCACAGGCATCGGGTCGATCCTTGCGACACTCCCTGGCTGGAACACTGACGCATTCTCGTTTATCGTTCCACGTTCCGCGAGAACTCTTCTTCACGGAGATTTTTGCAGAATCGATTCGAGCCTAACTTACAATTTCCCCTAGCGCCTGTCGCTGTCTGGCGCAGTGACGGCGGTCATTCGTTTCCAATTCAGACTGTGACACACATGGCGAATGTGACCAAGGGGCAGATGTTAATTGCGATGTTAATAATTCGTTGGAAATTAATAGTAGATAGGTGGCTTCGTAGGTGGCGTCCATCTAAAGATCAAATTGCAACGAGATGTTCTTCGTCGTATTTTTAGATTTCAAATTATTTATTTTCAATATTAACAATTAACGAATTAATGAATTGAGAAATGTTAAAATGACAAAATACTTTTGAACGATTTTAACCTCGAGATGATTTGATATTTGAATATTAAAAATATTGTAATATTGTATATGTCTTAAATTTAGGGTGAAAAAAATTTTTAAATCTTAATTCTTCGAATACTTTAGAATATTATTATTAGATTGCGAATGTTTGGGCAAAAGAGCATATCTTGCGTATTTCAATTAAAAAATATTTACATATTACATGTTGAATAATTTCTTTCATATTTATCTGACTATATTTAATTACTATTGTAGATGATGAAAAAAAATCACAATAATATTGGAACACAGACAAATATACATTTGTATAATTTAGAACGTTCTATTTTAGCATTTTAGTATTAACTAACAAATGTCAATAAATGAATGTTATAAATATGAAAACAATAATATATAGTATAGAGTATATAAGATTATATAAAAGACAATAAGATATATAGTATATAAGACTATATTATTGTAATAATTTATAATAATATTAAATTTAACTTTTTAATTAAATATAACGATATGATGATGATGAAGATTGGTAATGATTATTTATTTTATTTTTTTTAATATAATGATGATACATAAAATTAAAATGTTGCCTCTTATTATTCTTATTTAATACAAATTAAATCTATACAAATTGCTATGGAAATAAATAAAGATAACAAAAAGCAAATCAAATCTAAAACTGAATTAAATGGTTAAATAGTTAAATAAAAGATAACTGGTTGTACTTTTCGAAAGCACTTAAAAATTACGATTCATTTAAAATTAATTATGCACGTAGTTATTAAACGTGCTTAGGTAAGAAAGATTTGACACATACATATTTGAAGTCACAGAACTCTGAAATCTTAGTTGTTGCTTAACAGTTTAATCTGCTTCCAAGATATATCAAATTCTATGATAATTCGATACTTTGTCACTGACTTACGGCGTCGCAATTACACGTTTTTATCGTGACATTATTACACTATAACATTTATATTTCAATAGATCCGAACCTCTGCATAATCTTTCATTTTATGTATGCAATTCACGGTTCTTCATTACAGAAATAGCCTCTCTCTGAAGTATCTGTTCACAAAAGATGAATATTTCTAAATCATAGTGACCTATATACAACGTGCTACTGAAAGTATTGCACCAAAGAAGGCATTTTAACATTTTAATTTTACGTAGAAGAAAATTTTCAAAAAAAGAATTGGAATACTGTTGATAATTAAAATATCTAAAAAACTATAAATGTTATTTTTTTAGATAAAAAAATACGTTCGATTTTTCAGAATAAGAATTAAATACATACAGAAATTTTCGTAGAAAGTTTTATTTATAAAATAATTGCTTTCACAATCTACAATCTTTTTGCAAATATAGTTACTCACATTAATATGCAAACACTAAACACTCAGACTGTTACAAACTCATCGTAGATTCAGTTGTGAAAAAAATTTTTCAATATTCTTACGTGTTATAATAATTTATGGCATTTTGAAGAGGAAAAGTATCACTTTTCCATTCCCTAATATCTTGGAATAAAATCAATGGTATTGATAATTTTGAAAGTTGAGGCTTCAAGCTTCAAAATGAACCCAAATTTATCGTTTTATGAAATAGTAAAACAGTTTAAATATTAGTGACTACATTATTATAATTTGTTTTTAAATATACTGTTATATTACATATATTATATATTATATATTAAATAATTATTATATTATTATAATTATTAATGCGCGTAACTATATGTACAGATTCGTAAATTTTACTTTTATAAAATATTTTTAGAAGTAATAGAATCTCTCAATATTTATTTTGATATTCGTTTTACTGCAAAATCGTTTATTTTGCATATGATCATCTGGTACTAAAAAAAGCGAGAATACAAAAGTACTAAAATTAGATTTGTTTAATATAAATTACACAAAATGTTTGACATAATTTACATAATGATATTGAGAGAAATTACAAAATAGCAATGCAGAGTGTGGAAAAAGTTTCTTTTCTTTACTAAAATAACAAATTCTAATATATATATATATATATATATATATATATATATATATATATATATATATATATATATATATATATATTAATATTGCATATATTATTATTATAATAATATTGCAGATATTATTCTGTAGAAAAGAAATTACGCAATATGCTATGTATTTTACAATTTTTATGCTCTTAATAATCGCAACATCTTCAGAAAGGAATTGGAAAGTTAGAATAAATGTATTGTTGTATTGTCCAGTAACATGATAGGTAAAGTATCTCTTCATCTAGTTTCATAATACACCATGATTTGATCCGAAGATTAACCTAAAACATCTTGCGTTTCAGCAGGACCCTTATAAAAAAAGTGAATGAATTAAAGATTTGCATAGTCATGATAACAATGAACATTATTGGTCTGTTTCACAATCAGATGATAACCGATAGGGATACCAGAAACTAAACCTGTAATTGTTGAATCGGCTAATAGATTGACGGTCATAAATAAAATAAAACTAAATTGGCAATGAAGCTGAAACTAAAAAGGATTCAATTCCACTTAGATTGTTTGTGCAATATTTGCTTATTATGCTAGTGAGTAATATTTCGAGCAATGCCATACATATAATTACGAAATATGTAGTTTATCTAGTTTAGAATACTTATTTATATTTAAAGCGAAAGAATTATGACAGAAAGTCTAAAGCTTGAAATCAATACTTTCAAAATTCTTTTATATATATATATATATATATATTGTATTAATATGCTACGCTAAATGCAAAATAATATTTTATACTTTACACTAATATGAAATGCAGTTCTCCTGATCGATAACTAGCAATCCAAATAAACTTTCGTCGGTAACTACCATAAACAACCGAAATAAAATTCCCCTCGTCAATGGTAACGAAAAAAATTTTTCGATAATTTACAATTGTTATTTATAACTAAAATATTTAACTTCTTAATCGTGTAGCTTCAAAAAAAATTTTTTTTAACCTTCTGAGATTAATATTCGCAACATAAATAATGAACAAATTTCAGTTACTGACTTTTCTTATAATTTGCGACAACTATTATTTTTGGCCTCTAAGATGTATTAAAACACTTTACAATATACAATTTTACAAAAAATTATTTCAATCTCCAACGATACATTATTTCACATCTGTAAGAGACCTGACAAAAATTATAAATTGATCATTTTGACCACTTTGGTGAACGTGACAACCCACATTCCTTCATTTCACATGCATACAGCATAATAAAATTTCTCACCTAAACTTTTTATTTCCAAGAAGCATTACACATGCAAAGAACATCGCAAAGGAATGTAAACCTTAGACCATCGATTATCTGTATTGTTCATCAGATGAAGATGGGTGGGTCGGGAAACCACAAATCTCATGCTGAGGCGTGATATGACCTCTCAGTTATGCTGTACAGGATTAGCTAAGAAGAGCACACCGACATAATTCGCCCTCGGATCAACGCTCGTCATTATTTACTGCATTACGGTATTAAAAGATCCGTTGCTATTATGAAACGTCGCTTCTATTATTGTTCAAACGTCAAAGGTATATTTCATCGATACAAACGTTTCAGTGTATTGTGAAGAGCTAGTTTTATTCTTATTGTCAGTGTATCTGGTTATTCTAAATTCAATAGATAGGGAAAGCTTTTATTCCTGAAAATGGTAAAAGTTCAAATTGAAGAATTTTTCTTCGTGATTAGAATTCACGATTACTTTCTTTTTACGACGACTTTTTACTTTTTCTTCATCAGCAATTATTTTGTGTACAAATTAAATTATTTGTATACAATTTAAATTATTTAATATATATTTAACTTTAACTTTCCTTTTTTTTATTAAATATTTCAATAACTTATAATAGAGAATAAAATCGGAAATTAAACATTTTAAAATAATAAATTATTTATATTAAAGAATATTTTTATATCGGAAGTGTAATGCTATCTTTTTAAACTATATAAATAAATTTTATTACATTATGAAATTTACATTTATATATAAAATTAGAAACTTTGTTTAATTTATTTAATTATGTGTCATATTATATTATTTTATATATCGTATTAAATATAATATAATTAGAAATATATTAAGTAATATATATTATTATAACTATACAAACATAACATATGATTATATATGTAAATATTACATATAATTTTAATTATTATTATATAATTTTATCTTATTATAAGCTTAAATGAAGCTTCTAATTTTATAATATATAATATAATATAATTTATAATATATAAGCTTAAATGAAGCTTCTATTTTTATATATAATATACATTATATTAAATATAAATATAAATAAATATTCTTAATTATTATAATATTATTATATTATATTTATATATTGTTTAACTCTATAATTTATATCATATCAAATTAAATTAAATTAGAATTTTATTAACAATAAAATAATCCTATGATCATGGTGTTACAGCTATAATTCATCTATTATTTTCAATATTAATAGTCGTTTAATATTGAAAAATTGGAATTACAGCCCAGCTAAGATCAATTCAATATCAGTAATTGAGGAGTGTCTTTGACAATTAATACTCGATAAAAAAAATTACAGATCACGATTGTGCTTTTTAAAAAAATGAATAAATATTACAGAATCACGTAATTTTAAGGGATATACAAGGGCCAGATTATTGACAATTTTTCATCAGTTACTAATTACACCATGCTCTTATACTCTATTTTAAGAACGGCGAAATAAAATATCTTTGTCACAAGAATTTTGAATAAACGTTTATTATCGTACGTCTGTTATGTACAAATTATAATTTCACTTGGCAATGCGAAGAAAATGAATGTCAAAGACTAAAGTAAATTCAAAGATTTTATTGTTCCGGTTCCGGTTGTGGATGCGTTCTGATATATTCGAGGGCTCTTTGGATTAACAGGGGAACAGCTGGAATATGCTCGCCCTGCGGTTGGAATCCATTCTGATCAGCAACGTATGTCACTCTGACTGGTGTACCATCGGGGGACGTATATTGATACTGTCCATTGGTAACGATAACAGGTGCGCTTCTTGCATCTGTAGCTACTGGAGCTCCATTTTCAGAGTGATATATTCCATTCTCTGTCTCGTAGGAATAAGAGTAGGATCCGTCGGCGGAAATATCCTGGGATTGTTTGAGGATAGTTGCTGGACGAAGCACATCAGCCGAGGCCGCAGCTAAGAACATCACCACCTGAAACAAATGTGCAATTACGCATAAACATAATAGTTATAAATACAATATTACTTATGGAATAATAAATATAAATATTATTACATTATTAGGGATTTCTGTTTTATGTATTATGTATGTCATATGTTTGTGAATATAAACTATATTTCAATCACAGGTAGTATATTAACTTTGTACTATACTAATATTTAAATATAAATTTATAAATATGGATAATATTGGATAATATTACTCGTGTACATGTATGTTAATACATGTGTTAATACGTAAGGAATTTATATTATTTAATTAAAAAGTTAACAGATAGCTTATTTATGTCGAACTAATATAAAATTTTTTAATTAATTAATTAAATAATTTAGAAATTATTAATATAAATTTTTTTAATTAATTAATTAAATAATTTAGAAAATATTAAGCGTAATATTGTTCATAAAATAATTTATAAATATAGTTATTATATTATTAATTATTTATGCACATTATATTATATCCATTTTATATATTATATAGTACGTATATTTTATGTATGTAATGAATTTTGTAATATACTAATATATTAAATTCATATCCAAGTATAATATAATATAAATTTATAAATACAGATAATATTACTCATAAAATTGTAAATAGTACGTATTAATATATAATACAAAATTAACTTCATGAAGAATTTATATTATTTCATTAAAAACTTAGTATCTGCATATTTATGTCAAACCAACAAAAATCTTTAACATTAAGTGATTTATAAATTATTAATATTAAGCATAACATTATTCGTGAAATAATATATAAATATAAATATAAATAAAATTCTATAGATGTATGTAAATAGTATTGCTTGTGAGATTATAGATATTATGTAAAATTAGTTTCACAGGGAGCAAAACTTTATATTAATTAAAAATTGATGCATATTTACCTATATGTATTATATATGAATTAAATGCCATGGATTTGTGAATTACAGACACATGAAATTTTGTGAGAAACAGATTTTTGTTTAAATAATAGAATTCAACTTATTGATTCAATAATGATTTTGATATCTAATAATGTTACCAAAGAATTATTTTGTATGATTTTTATTAAGGGACTGTATTAGCTTCACTTTTGTCTGCACATATTTTTATAATTATATATTAAATCCAACTATTCTACTTTTTAACAAGTAATATTATTAATTTAGCTACACATTTCAGGGAAAATTTAGAATAATTTGGATTAGTAATACTAGCTATTGATAAACGAAATTTTAAGAGGAAATTTAAAACGTGGAAAACAGCACAAAAATACACCTATTATAACTTTCTTAGAACGAATGTATGAATATAAAATTCAAACTTTCTTGCAACAATGGATCTTTGTAACCAATTATAATAATAATTACTTAGTTGTTATTATTATCTAAAAAAAGAGGACTTTTCATCGATTTTAACGATCTTGAAACATGTTGTTATTATATCATACAACTGAACAATATCACTCGGTCTTAGTTTTCGAGATACGTATTTATAAAAATATGTTCCATACTTTTTGAAGGACAAATTTCATTTATTTTGGATCTTAATTCTTTACATTCCTAATTCTTTTTCAATTTCCCCTGAGATTTGGTATCTTTTACTGGAAAAGAAAAATTTAAATAATTAAAAGAAATTTTATTTAACCTTTAATAATATAGTTTAATCTTTAGTTTAACTTTAATTTAATCTTTAATAATAATACATTACAATATATTTTATTTAATCTTTTCAATAATAATATAGAAGCGTTTTCGTCGCAGATTCAATGCCATTTCCAAATAAAAATGATTATATTACTCTCGAAATGACTTTTACAAATCAATCACGTCGAATCACAAAGAAGCTCAAAGGATTAATTCTCGAGTCACTAGAAATCCTTTTCGTGACTGTTGTTATTGTATAAAATGAAGCTATCTTGAAGATGACACAGTTTTGAAAATTTCGCTGAAGGTTTCCTACGTACGTATATCTCGGAAACTAAGGCCGTAAAAGTAACATGTATGTACAAGGGAAAGTTGTTTAAAACGATGACCTTGACAACATATTTTAAGGTCATTGAAATCGCCGATGAGTCCCGTTTTCTAAATAATTATCGTGACTCGTGTCAAATTTTCTTTTAACAAAACATCACTCGCAAATGAAATTACCAAAAAACTATCACAAATCCATTTATAAATACAATATTTACAAATGAAACATTATCGAGTTACACAATCATTGTACTCTACATGTTTCTATATATATTTGTACAAAATTGATATTTTATTATAAATACTAAAATCACTCTAAGTCTTAACAGTCGAAGATTTGTAAAAAAACAATGTTCTTAATATGAAAGAATTAGTGCTTTCTGATATTATTAACACCATTTTCTACCAAAGTTCTAGTTTTTAAAATCATATTCTCAATTATATTAATTAGTATAAAAATTTTATAATCTGTCATTAATACTAAAACAAATATTACTTTATTAGTATAATATTGGTATTATATTAATATTTTATTATTATTTCACATTATTTTATTGGTAAAAAGTTTTCAATCGAACATAATTCGAAGGCATTTAAAAACATTGAAGCCTTCGAACTGTAAACTATAATGGTAAAATAAATTCAATTTGTGAACAGAAAGAATTTCAATGATTTTGAGTATTTTCGAATACTCAAGTTTAATAGCAACCTCTATCAGAGAAAATTCAAAATGCAAAACTAAACTTAGATGCGTTCAATTTTTGTAATTTCTCATAATTTGTTAGCTTTAAGTAATACCACTTAAATATTAAGTCAAAGAAACAAAATGTGAAAAAGAAAACTCACGAGAAATTTCATTTTAAACGATCAGGTAGTTAACACCAGAGACAAATCCAATGGAACGAAACTGTGTTTCCAAATGTGATACCTGTGTAACGTGAATGTGCTTTTATACGAAACTCTGGACACTACTTTCCCCGTATATTCGAAAAAGAAGAGGCTACAGTTTGAAGATAAACAAGGAGAAAGATTAAATAAGAAAAAGAAAGAGACAGAGAACTCTGACAAGGACCTTCCTTCAAGAAGGAAAGAGTCTGCGAAATTTATTCGTAGATTTGACATTTCCACGTTGCCTAAATCGATCGCTTGTGTAATTATGTATATTATTGTATCTTTCGACTATTTATCGTTTATAGCGTAATAAGATCGTATGTAAAATAAGTTCCTCCAATCCTTTAATTTCATTGTTTTGTCTAACTTTTGTACAATGAAAATTATTTATTATGCAAAGCTGATAATATATTTATTAATTTTATATATATAGAATAATTATATATATAATTATATGGTATATTTTATATATATATATGATTTATTAATAAATATATAAATGTATATATTATTAATATTAACATTATATAAATTAACATTAATATGGTATTTATTAATAAGTCATGATATATTCACTAGTCATATCACAATTAAATATTAAATATTACAACTCATTATTAAGATTTAATAGTAAAACATACATATGTATACACACATGATTATATGTGAACGAAGCGATAAGATTAAATTATAATACAAGATTTGATTATAAAGCATCAAAATGTTTAAAATTTTTATTACTATACCAGAAACTTCACTAGTTATTTAATTTCAATAATCGCCAAAATATCAGATGTCATGATTGGAAATGTTACACAATAACCTTCTCATTCATGAATCTTCTTTCATCATAAATGACTATATATAACAAAAATAGCTTTAAACTTATGGCTTTAAATCATATAAAAAATAGATGTGTATATATATATTTAAATTACAAAATTATATAATCAAATATATTCTATATATTCTATTTATAAAATTATATATTCAATATATATACATATATTTTATTTCTAATGGAAATTAAGCAAGATCATTAAATGTTAATACTTAAATGATATCGTGGAGCCATAGATGAATAATTTGTATTATGTCACGAAAATTTAAGTTGTTTAATTTTATTTTGTATTTTATATTTTTTCCAATAGAAATTTGTAATGAAATTCAAATCAAAAGTTCCAAAATTAAATAATATAAAACAAATTTTTATGGTTCTAAATAAAAAATTTTGTGGTTCAGTTCAATTTTATTGTACATTATGTACTTGATATATTATGCGAATTATTTGATATGAAATAGTTCAACTGATTGTCAGTGAATGATTTTTGATAATACAATGACGAAAAAAATCAAAAATCAAGTTAATTTCACTGTAACGTAAACCAAATTGAGAATTCTTATAACTTTGTCATATAATTTGCTAAAAAAGTATAAATTATTCAGCGAAAAGCATTTTCTTGTAATAACAACAAATATTTAGAAAATTTAATTAAGAGAAATTTTATATTTCTCTTGCACACATCATATATATATGAAATAATTTCATGAAATGTGTCCAATGAAAAAATGTTAAAGTTTATTGGTCGAAATATCCCATTACTTATATATGCATACAAAAAAATGTCAAGGTGGTTGGCCAATATTTAACTAGTTAAATTTGGAATCTGAAATTAAAATTCAATACGGCCATCAAATAATTTAAGATGTGATTCAAGAAATAATTCAATTATATTTATATATAATTATATTTGTACCAGGAATTTGTTTATTCATTATTATTATTTTCTACTTAATGATTTCTTATTTTCTAATTTTTAATATTTTTCACACACATTGACTAAACAAATCTAAATCTAAACATTATCAGTATAGAAATAAATTTATTGTAGGATTATTAAATACACCTCAAAATAGAAATTATAGATTTACCTTGTACTTGTGGAATGTTTTGAGGATGACTGTTGAATAAGGGAAATTAGTAAGTTTTATTTCATAGAAAATGATTCTACGTGTAAAAATGTGTCAAAAAGAAAGAATAAAATTTTTCCCTGGAAACCTTCGTTTTCGAAAAAATCGAGTTTGAAAATTCATTCAACTACACTTGAATTTGGCTAGTTCTATATTGAACAGACGCGAATAATCGACAGAAGAATATTCTATGTGTAAAACTAAGTAAAAAACGTAAAATAAAATTTTTTCGTTTAAGGAATCTTTTTGAATCCGTTTTGTTAAAAATTGCTTTAAACGTGAATTTGATAAATTTTCAAACTCGATTTTCTCGAGAACGAAGCATCTTACAGAAAAATTTTATTCTTCGCTTTTTTACTTATTTTCGCACGTAGAACAATCTAATTAGTTAATTATTCACATGTCAAATTTAGGATTAATTAAATTCAAGTATAATCGATAAATTTTCAAAATATAATTTTTTCTCAAAAGTGAAGACTTTAATGAAAAAAATTGTATTCTTTCGACTCATTTTTACACATAGAATCACAAGTTGCAGGTCACCCTGTATATTTGCGAGAAATCTACTGGTCTCTATATAAATTTCAACATGATGAAAGTATGATAGGTTAATTTTCTCGCACGATACGAAGAAAGGATATGATAATAAAATAGCGTTGAAATATATGGGCAAAAGTATTGTCAGTGAAGGCCGTTTATTTCTCTTCTAGCCCATTTTGTTCCTCCTCTTGCTATAGAAAGAAAGAAAGGTGGAGATTAGACAAGGAAAACGAGGAAGGTTTATAGCTGTGCCAACAAGGACAAATGTTGCCTAAAAAGATAGACGAAGGAGAAAACTTTTTTAAAACATCAAATAGCGAGAGAGAGAGAGAGAGAGAGAGAGAGAGAGCCTTCATTTCCATAGAAAGAAAAAATACAGAACACCAATGCACACACCATCATGTCTGTAACGAAAATCTGTTAAGCTGCATACGCCACTCTTATCAATGGACTGCGGATTTTTGTGCAAGTTCATACTTTGATTAATCTGACTGATAGACTGCTTTATTTACTAAGTTTTATAGAAAGTATTTTATAAAAGTATTTGATAGAAAGTATTACTATTTTGAAAATTTTATATATATATATTTTCTATTACGCGCATTCTGTGCAATTTTGCACTATAGAATTTTTCAAATACGTAAAAATTAGGTAAATATGGAAATTATTTGTTCAAGCATAGCGAAGAAATAAACTTGAATTTTAAATGGAAAACTCCACTCGATTTAAGAAAGTAATTAATACACAAAAGATTTTTATGCAATTATAAATAATTAAAAAATGTAAAAATATATATACATAATATGCAAAATGCAACTTGCGATTTGTCTGTAAAAATGAGTCGAAATGAAAAAATACAATTTTTTCATTAAAGTCTTCACTTTTGAGAAAATCGTGTTTGAAAATTTATCGACTATACTTGGATTTAGTTAATAATTAAAATAGATAAAACAAATTTTTTTAAATTTCATTTCTTCAGCTGTATTCATAAAAATTCAAAAATGAATAAAAATCCCCAGTCTAACATTGTAATTAATTATTTATCATTACTAGACTGCGAATTTTCATGCAAATTTATATTTCTGAAAATATAATTTAAAAATGAGGGCTTCGTAAGAAAATTATGTTTTACGTAAATAATATTATAGAAAGTACTATACTTTGATTACGTTATAGATTTTTTTCACCTAACAATGCATTCTATACGATTTCATACATTTAAATTAATTTAAAAATCTGCAATTTTGTTATTACTATCAAATTTGCAGAACAGGATATTTTTTAATGTTGATTTTAAGAAGACAATTATATTATTAGTATCACGTTTTAATATTAAAATTTTAAAATCAATGCAAATAATACAGTATTTTTCCTTTTCATAGAAAATGCAATTGTGAATATATTAAAAAGCTATGTGACTCGAATTAAATGAAGTTGATCGTCATATACAAATTAACAAATTCAATGTTCTTTATATAATAAAAGATTTCGTTTCAACGATTATTTAAAAGACTATTTAATAATTCTGTAAATGTTTGCATGGATTGATTTTAAATTGTCTTGTACACTTATTTTAAAAATTATTAATTAAATTCTATTTATGAATGTACATCAAATTATTTTTTCAATTTTTAAAATTTCTACTTGAATAATAACATTGAATTATGTGAATTCTGTAATAATTGTTTGTTTTTAATATTTCGTAAATGAAATTTAAAGAATTGAGTTTCCTGATATTGTACGATCGCAAAACTATTTGCCCCGTATTTGCATAATTCCAGCTTTTTTACATAATATATTCAATGACCTTACATTGAACAGTTTTTGAAAGCTGTTGTAATAAATACATTTGCTTCAAAATATTGTTTTTTAAATCAATCACTGTAGATTTATTTTTCAATGGAAATAATATTTCACGAGGATTTTAGAAGATATTGATAAAAATAAAAGGAAATATCTAGCTGAACTAGATTTTGTACTTTTTAAAAATATTACGCATTTACGTGTGCAAATGATTTCATTGAATTTCAGGCGATTTATAATATTTTATTATTGAAAAAAAAATGAAATGTCCAAAAGGACAAAATTTTATTTTAATGCAACTTCATTTTATAAGTTCCAAGATTTTATAAACGCTTAATTATTTATGGTAAATGTAACAAGAAAGTTATAAGAAAATGTGGACAAATTGAAACTTTCTTACTTCAAATGATTATAATTTTAAAATGAATGCATAAAATTTAAAAATTCAAACTATTTTATAAATGGATTGGATACAGTGTAAAAAAATATTGTTAAAATTGTTAAGTGATAATAAATAAAATGTGATATATTAAAAGATAAGATATTACAAACATTCTACGAAGATAAGAAATTACAAATATTCTATGAAACATATTTATTATCATGCTATAACTTATTTTTAAAGCAAAATGAAATATTGTTTCAAATAAAAGTTGACAATTATATTTAGAATTTTATAAAATATTTCTTTCTTCCACTGACTGCAGTATAGTTGCTCTAATATATTAAAAACTATTTTCTCTTCATTAGAAATTTATGTTCATTCGTTGATTATTTGGCCAATTTTTTACTTAATCTTATGCCAGACATTATTAGAATTGTGATTTATTGTTATTAAAATGAAGATATGATCTTATTAATAGTATTCAGAGGATTAAATAATGATTTATCAATGCTGATTTTAACAGACATGTAACTTAATTACTCATCTACCAAATCACTCAATAAATGTTTCCCGGCTGCAATGATTTTTAGAAGTTAATAATCTCGAAAATAGTTTCCACTTCTATTGCCTAATTCAATATAATCGCGAGTATATGTAATATTTTACAAAGAAATGTTGATCTTGTTTATTTATTTATCAATTTTCAAGATTTTAAATTTCTTTTTTTGAAGGAAAAATCTGAAAAATATTGTACATAGTATAAAATTTTAAAATTAAAATAGTATTTTTACAGATAATGATATATACAAAAATGATATCTTTTGAGATAATAATAAAAAAATATTTATAATAATTCTATCACAAAGAGAACAGACATATAAAGCTTTAAACATTCTTCTATCGCTTATTTATTATTAATGCATTACAGATTCAGTTAATATTTAAAATAAAGTACAGTATAGTATATTACTGTATAAAATCATAATTACATTATAATTTCTTAAACATATACCAATTTATATGATATGAAATTACATTAATATTTTCTAGTTTAATTACATTAGTATCTTTTATTTATTAATATTTTTTAGCTTTGCAGTAAATATATGGGTATCAGATTTTGTAATTTATTATTTAAAATGATTTGCAATGCCATCTAATAGTAATGCATATATTTTCTAGTCAATACTCATAGGATAATAGAAATACTATAAATCCACAGGTCTATATACATATTAATTATAAAAATAACAAAATATAACGAAATAAATACAGGATATCTAAAATCAACATCTCTGTATTTTGAAATCTACAATACGTCTTTTTTCATCAGCAATGGGTTCTCGAATGACGTTTTTTCTCTTCTTCCTACAGATTTCTTTTCTCACAGATGAGATATATAATAACGTTTTACTTGATATTGAAATATTGAAAAAAGTAAACGAAAGTTTACTTCATAACTTCACTTTAATAATAAACTATCATAATGTAACAATAGGGAACGAAGTCCCAATAAAATTGTTGACTTTCGTGCACGTTTGTTTTTACTTCAAACCATGAACGAGGTACATGAATAGACATCTTACGGAGCTTCATGGCTCGTGACCTGAAATACCGACATAGTAAAAAATCCTTAGTTTTTTAGCATGCTCTACGTTTAAACAACACTGAGTTGGGAAATTAGTGAATGTGCCAGAAATATGATTTCTGAGACCCCCATTATAGTGTGGTCAAACTTTCAAACCAAAATCTAAAGTTAGTAACTAATCAATAATCATTATACTGTATATCAGAAAGAGATGATGGCATAGCCTACTTCTTTCGATTTTGAGGCATCTATATAGATTTTGTGGTAGTGGTTGAATTTTTAATTGAGCTCTGTGAATTTGATTTTGTGCTCATGGTTCAATTTGTTCTTTTTGGGGATATCCACTAGGTCTAGGTTGATTTCAGGGGTTTTTAAGGCCCAAGGTGCTATTGTTTCCTGTTTGTGTTTTATGGTGGAAGTTTTAAAAATAAGATTGAGAAATTTGTTGATTTTAATATAAAGTGGGAATGGGAAAGAGATTTTAATGATATAGATCTTTGAATCTGCTGTTGAATATGTACCTGAAAGTGAGATTGTTGGGAGTTGAGGACATTTTTGTTATATATTTTGTTGGGCATATTTTTTGTTATATGCTCGTTGGGCATATTTCTCGCACCACATTCGTATTTCACCTCTTTCACGCATTTTATGGAGGTTTACTCCTTTAAATAAATATATCACGAGATTTAACAAGAAACTATAACAATAACTATTTATTAATATCAACAAGTTTAACAAGATTTTATAATGACCGTTTGCTTTGATTGGTTATTAACAACTGAGAATATAAAATATTTTCTTTCTTCATTTTAAATCAGCCTTTCTGCTTTTTTAAATATGCGCGCAGCTATAATTTCTTCAAGCTACAGGCCATCTGTTATAATTAAACGCAACTAAAATATAATAATATTTATAAGCTACAGGTTATAATAACTACGATACTACATATACTGTTCACAAAAATTAAGGGATATTTCAAAATGCATATGAAAAATGAATATGAATATGAAAAAAAATCAAATGCTTCTTTTTTTTATTGCTTCATATTCATTTTGAAATATTTCCTAATTTTTGTGAGCAGTGTATATGCCTATATATGCATTAAGAAATAAGTCAAATATGCTATTGTTCATTGAATACTGTTTTTTGTTTCGCTTCTTGATATTTTCCACAGGAAACTGTTCTTCTCGAAACTTTTATTTTTTCCTTCTACTGTTTTACACAATACACGTTCTGAAGTCGACGTTTCTTCTTGTTCTCTAGCTCACTTTTCACGCTTTTATTTAAGCATAGAATCCCTGAAGAACGTTTCATGAATTAGATGAACCAATGGAAAGGATGCAATTTATACATCCAGATAAGAGAAGAAAAACGATGCAGTGAAGACTATTAAGAAGAAATAAATACGAAGGGATAAAAGATTCTAAAAATATTGGTGCATAGACTGGAGACGAAATCACATCTTAAAAACTAAATATTAGTAAATTATTAAATATCAAATTATATTATTACATTAGTAAATTATTAAATATCAAATTATATTATTACATCAGTAAATTATTAAATATCAAATTATATTATTACATTAATAAATTATTAAATATTAAATTATATTATTACATTAGTAAATTATTGAATTTAAAGTTTCATTATAGGAAACATTGCCCAAAAAAACTGAATCTATCAATATTTTTGTATTCAGATATATAATAAAAACATTAACACGTTGATTGCTACGTTGATCATTTGTGACCGGAGATTTCTTTCTCGATTAGATGGTCATTCAAACATTTAAAATATCATCAACTAAAATACTTCGAAGTATAGCTATTACTAGATAAAAAATTTTGAATTATAGATAACTAGACAATATTACGAAATAAAAGGTGCGCTGCTCAACAATTAAATATTTTAATTAAAAAATTCTATTTTATTACAAAAATTATGTACAGTACATTGTATTAAAACGTCTTAAGCATAAATGAAATTGACCATCCGCAATTATCCATAGTCTTTTTGTTCAATTTTTAACATTTTCCAAAACATTTTTTTCCAAAATATTTGGAAAAATTTTCACACCAGATATGCTGGCCGTCCCTTTTTTTATTGCAAATTTCTAATCTTCTTCGGACAAAAAAAAAAAAAAAAAAAGAAGTAAATTGGATCCGGAAAGAATTCGTATATTGGTGTTCTTGAACAAGAATCTGGATTAATTTTGTTATCTCATCGTTTGTATTATGTTCAACTGAGACCAATAAAAATTTATATAAAAGTGTTAACTACAGTTTTTAAAACAAGGAATGCAAAATGAGAAGAAATAAAATCACAAGAAATAAAATCAACGCTTCAAATTTCGAATTTTCGAAAGTTTCGAGATTTTACGAAATCTCGGGCTCGAGTTCAGAGAATTTAAAAATTCGTTTCGAACCCATCCCCCGGTTCGAAGCATCGTGTTTCACTTTACACCGCAGGAAGATAACAACCGTCACAAAATTTACACGTTCACCTAACTCCTTGCATAAGTTATGTCTTCAGATAGCAGCTAAATTTATGCCAGGCTATTCCAAATTCCTGTCAGCGACTGGGGCTTCGTCCGAATTCGTTGCACTGGTTTTTTTCGCTTCCGGACTTGTTTTCTTTTTTTTAAATCTCGTTGCGTTTGCATGTAATTGTCCCATGATTAGATGCAATGGAACTGGGTCAGAAAAGGGGAAGGCTCTTTTATATAAGGCTAAGAAATATTCAAGTGTATACGTTGTTCCCTGAAAGGTGCTGCAAGGAAACGTTTCTCCCATTGCCTCTCAACATTTTTCAAAGGACACTGCTGTGTTTTTAGAGTTTTTACCTTTTTCTTTTCACTTTACTTTCAAGAGTTTTATCTTTTCCCTTCTTTTAACTTTCTTCGTATATATACACGATGCACGCCCTGGAATCGAGGTTTATACTCGCTCTCTGGCTTTTTTCCCGCATTTCGGTTCGCGCATGGGAAATCCGGCCATATCCGAGCTCCGGAGGACGTTCCGAGAATGAAATAGAGTTAGACGAACCAACGGAAAGGATAGATATTATATTTCCAGGTAAGAGAGGATGAACGACATAGTGAAAACTATCACGGAAAAATAAATACGAAGGAATGAAAGATTCCAACAAGACTGGAGATAAAATAGCATCATAAAAACTAAATATTAGTAAATTATTAAATATGAAATTATATTATTACATTAGTAAATTATCAAATGTCAAATTATATTATTACATTAGTAAATTATTAAATATCAAATTATATTATTAAATTATTAAATGTTAAATTATATTATTATATTAGTAAATTATTAAATGTCAAATTATATTATTACATTAGTAAATTATTAAATATCAAATCATATTATTAGATATTAGTAAATTATTAAATATCAAATTATATTATTAAAAATTAGTAAATTATTAAATGTTAAATTATATTATTACATTAGTAAATTATTAAATATCAAATTATATTATTACATTAGTAAATTATTAAATATGAAATTATATTATTACATTAGTAAATTATTAAATATGAAATTATATTATTACATTATTAAATTATTAAATACCAAATTATATTATTTACATTAGTAAATTATTAAATATCAAATTATATTATTTACATTAGTAAATTATTAAATATTAAATTATATTATTACATTAATAGATTATTGAATTTAAAGTTTCATTGTGGGAATATGAATACGAAATAAATACGAAGCTATAAAAGCGAAAGACACATTAAAGACATCGTAAAAGCGAAATATTATATATTATATTGCAGTAAATAATATTACAATAATATTATAAATTATATTATATATTATTAGTTAATTATTAAGCTTGAAAAATTTTACTGCGAGAAACATTGAGCAAAACTCAAATCAGTGAATATATATGTATTTTTGTTGATTGGCAACATATTTGCAAAATTAAAAAATTGTTTGGTTTAATTTTAATACTCAGTAACGTCGTTACACGTTTTGATAATTCTATTTTGTATTGTTTAATTTTTGATTTACTATCAGATCGCTCGTTTATTGCAATAATGACGTAATCCAAAAATCACGATGAGTTTAAATGTTCTTTCTGTTATGCTTTCTTTGTTACACCATAATATCAAAATGATAATAATATTTCGAATATACATATATGTTGCAATAATAACAGCTCAAAATTTTCAATTTTTGAATTACAAAGAAATATAGTTGTTAATTATACTTTTATATACTATTTGTTCTACCGGTAAAAAGTACAATAATTCCAAAATTTCAAATTTTGAGTTATGTCACTATTGATAAACAAATGAATGATATTTCGTTGTTATTAAAATACTAGAGATAAGTTATCTAAAAGATGTCGAAACTTTAAAATCCTTCGAAACGCAAGAAAGTTTCGAGTTGTCGAAATTCAAAGCTTTATATTTTTTTTTTTTTTATGATTCGAAACTCAGTAATAACAAAAAAAAGTATAAAATCAATGAATTATTTATGAAAAATTATTTACCGTGTGAATAAAAGTAAAGCGAGATGTTCTGTAAATAGGTTTTGTTTTTAATATAAGCAGACATACGATCAATCATAATTCTGGAACGATAATGTAAAACGTAAAACATCAAACTCTTACAAAGAAATTACCAAAAAGAAAGATATTTCATTACACCATCATCAACGATATAATTTGACTTCCGGTACACGACACTACAGTCGATGAAAAAAGATATAGATTAGATCAGATATTAACGTTCTTAAACAAGAATCTGAATTAGATACTTTTGTATCTATATTTTTATTTAACTTCGACCAATTTATAAAAAATTTATATAAAAATGCTAACTCTAATTTGTGAAAGAAAAAGTTCTTGAAATAAAATCAACACTTCGAGTTTCGAGTGCTTCGAGGTTTAAAGGTTTCGAGAGTTTCGAAACTTCACAAAGTCTCGGATTCGAGAATTTAAAAATCAGTTTCGAGCTCTACTCTAAAAAATATTAAATAACATATTTGTAACGATCATTAGTTCCCAGATTTTGCATCGGCGTCGATGATTATAATTCAATTTCAATAATTTCTCTTTTATAAGTAAACGGAATTCTGATCAATGGGAATTAATTGTTCATTATGTTAGTAGAATAGTAGAAAAAGATTTATACAAAACTTGTTTAGTAGTTTAGTCATGCTTTTCACTATATTTATTGCTTTCCGACAGGAACAAAGTGGTGCGGAAGTGGTAATATAGCGAGCAATCCGGATGATTTAGGAAAATATTCCGAAACCGACGCGTGCTGCCGAAATCACGATATGTGTCCTGACGTAATCGAGGCTCATGGAACGAAACACGGCTTAACTAACCCTTCCTTTTACACCAGGTTTCTCTTCAACTTTGTTTTTCTGTTTACTTTCACCTAGAATTTCATTACTAGAGGATTTACTGTAGGATTTTTGTGCATTTGCAGGAAATTTTAAAGTACGAAAGTACGAAGTTATACAGAATATAAATACCCAAAGTACACAAATATACAAATATCTAAAGTATAATATATTTATTTTTATAATATTTTATACTTATTATTCTTATTATATTTATTATACAATACTTATTTACTTATATAATACTATTATACACTTATATAATATTATTGTATAATACTTATTATATTTATTATATATTCCATATATATTCTTATTATACTTGTTATACTTATTATGTAACATTTATTTTTATAATATTTGATACATAAAATAATTTTCCATTTAACTTTTATATTTTTTAGAGCATTAGTTTAGAAGATATTTTAAATTCTTTACAGTTTGTTGTTTAAAAAATAAGGACTACATAAGCGGACATATTATTTCTAGTCCACAAAATTTAAAAAAAATCATATGTATATTTCATACATACATATATATATATAATATATGTATATTATATGTGTACATATATATATATATATATATATATATATATATATATATATATATATATTATATATTGTACAACATGTACAGTACTTATAATTTTGTATATATATGCATATAATAATACACATACAATTATATATACATATAAATGTGTATGTGTATACGTGTGTTATACTATTATAAATATTTAAACACATTTAAACGATTGGCACTTCGCAGATTAAACTGCTCCTGCGATGATGAGTTCCACCGATGTCTTAAAAATTCAAAAGATGGTGTCGGCGGAAAAGTAGGAACTGTATATTTTACCTTATTAGGAACGCAATGCTTCCGAGAGGATTATCCCGTTGTTGGTTGCAAATCCAGCACCTTGTAAGTACGATTAACACGTTGTTCAACACAACCTATTTCGCGATGCATTCATCGAATTTTACCGCAAAATCGCTCGATCTAAAGTTTGAAGAAAATTTTTACCATTTACAGAACTGGCCATTGTTTGAAGTACGAGTTTGACACAACAAAACCAAAGAAGTATCAATGGTTTGACGTGCCTTCTTACTAGTCAACTTTCAACGAACCTCGAATATTAACATACTTTCGTTACATAATATACGTAAACACGAATTATTAACATGTTAATAAAATAACAGCAAACATCTGATGATGTTTCTAAGATCCATGTTATTTCCAGAACGCCGCATACTGTTCTATCTTCTGATTAGATGACTTTATTTACGCTAATTTAATTATACTATGCATGCGTCTCGAACAGCGAAAAGAATCACGTAGCACAGGTTTTCGAAAATTTCTATATAATACTTAGTGCACTATAATACATTCAGGTAAATTGTCATCGAAACAAAGTTTTTAAAAGCATACTCTTCGCGTGTGTACAAAAAGTAATTTTTTAACATCAGATTCCGGTTGATATTTTTGAAGGAAAAACAGTTGAGATATTCTTGCACTCATATTTTAGCCGTTTAGATCGATTGTACATATATACACTGCCGCTCAAAAGTATGTAGACACCTCCTTAACTCTTGCGTCTATCTAAAAAACATTATGAAATCTTTAATGAACTTTATTAAATTTCATGTATGCTAGTTCGTACAGTATTAGAGAACGCATTTAACCAATAATTCATCAAATATTTTACCAACAATAATAAAAAACAATTATATCTTCTTCTCATCGGTATATTCTCTTCTTTTCATCAGCTGTGTGCTTTTGTGTATCGTGACATTCTGGCTGTTAGTTTTTTCATTACTTCATTGTCAATTAGGTTCCACTCCGAAGACTTCCCATAAATGTTTTTTTGACTTTGGACTTATTCTGTGCCCTGAAGGAATGACGTTCTCTCGTAAAATGTTCAAATAAGCCTCTCCTTTTTAAATATCATTTTTATAATAAATAAAATCTCTCGTCATATTATTGCCGAAACCATCCCATACTATTACTGAATGTCATCCATGTTTGAAAGTGAGCATCACACAATTTTTATTGAATCTTTCGTTCACTTTGCGGCGAACTAAAATCCGGCGTTTGAAACCAAACAATTCGAATTTATATTCATCCGTCCACAACACATTTTTCTAGAAAGATATTTATCCTAATACTTCCGATAGAATGAAATGCAACGCTTCAAGTTTTTAATAAAAGAGTTTCAGCTATCGCTTTGCTGACTGGTATATATTATAAATACGAAAAGTATACAGCACACGGTTCGATTCTCTAAAACGTAAATGATTTATTTGATTAATTAAAAGCAGCAGGTAATCCCAATCTCATAAATTTTTAAATTTTAATGATATTCGACAAAATTTAATAGATTATGCAACTAATATGAAAAATTGGTTATGTTATTTCGGCTAATAATTTAAAAACACCTCTATGTTCTTTGGGAAATTACGGGAATCTGTACAGTTGTGAGATGATATGAATAAAGAAGGTTTCAAATGACCCATTAGAAAATTTTTTCTCTGTTCTCCGCGTGCACGGTGGTAGTTACAACCGAAATTCCTCCTGCAAGAGCGGTACGATTAGCAATTGGAAAAAAATACCATAAATACCATAAATACCATAAATTTAAAAAAAGTTTACATTATTGAAATTGTATGTCAGGCAATGACGTACCGTTGTTGTTTCGAAGGATATTTCACCAGAAGTATCAGCGTTAAATGCTTCATTGGTTTGCAGTAAAGAGAACATGGATGATGACAGTTTTGTTGACGATATTGAAATGGATAATATCGAGGAACTGTCAACATCGACATGTTCATTAGAATACTTTGTAAGATACATTGCTAAGAAATGTATTGATAAATCACAATGTTAGATATTAGGATATATTTTTTCTATTTACTACGATATTTTTTAGAGCTTATATTAATCCTGAAGGTAGTGTTGATTTTGGGAATTTACATACTCCAAGTCAGCAATTTTCACATATTTTTAAAATTATTAATTCTGCTTTCGATAAATGTTATCCGCCATTACGTAGCGAAGCATTTATATTGGATAAATTATTTTCGATAATTTTGTGTCGAAGAAAAATATCCAAATTAGTTTATTTAAGATGAATGCGCTGCACATCATAAAGATTTAATTTATTTCACTTTAACTGTGAAAATATTTACATAAAGATAGAGTATGGCTCGGAGAAAAATTTAGACTAGATTCAGGAGAATTACGCAAGAGCTTAAAAAACATTTTATTGTTACATTTGAATATATATTTTTTTAGCAATGATTTTGCAATATATTGTAAATAATATTGTATAATAAACATTTATGTATATATTAAATATATTCTAACACGATTTGGGGTACAGTCAATGTTCATTTATTTTTTCTAAAATATGTTATAATTTATGGAAGAGCTCAATTATGCTGATGTATTGTTTTGGTAAACATTTGTACTGGCATTGGTAAACATTTAATGTACTTCGGGATAGATAAGTACAAGTTGTAAATAATGGTAGTAAAAAATATTTCTGATAATGTTAAATGTTTTTTCTTACGTTGTTTTAAAACTCTGAGAAATCGCAGTATTTATGATCTAATATTTTTTAATTAGTATTTATACATAGAAAAATCATGCAGCCAGTTGTACCACGATTTACAGATTAGAATAAATTACTATTTATAGATTAGAATAAAAACTATTTACACTTATAAACATATTTAATGCGAATCATTATTTTTAGCAGTAGTATTTAAAATGAAAAAAATACATTAAAATATTTTCAACACTCTTCAAATAAAATACTATTTTAAAGACTTACTGTACCAAATAAAATATTTTATTTTCAAGATTAACCAAGAGTTAACGTGTGCCTTAAAATAAATAAAATGATCTACTATGTATTTGCTCTTCAAAATAGCATTTTATCCAACTCTGATTTTCTCTTTCTATTTTTCTTTCGCAGTTATAACATAAAACCAATGTTTATTGATTATTTGAGTTGTATTCTTTCACTTGTCCACTGGAGATTTATCTTTCAAAATTTTAAGTAAAACGTAGTAAGGAATAAGGAAACGTAGCGTTATTAAACGCTATACCGTATTACGCATTTACAATCCTTTACCTTACAGATACACACGTTTACGACTTATCTAAATAACCTAACATCGTATTCTTTCTTTCATTTTTTTTCATGTGTGCTTTGTTTTTGCATCATTGCTCTGCATCTATGTCTGATAGATATGTTAAAGGCGGTGAAAATTAAAAAGGCCCGAATAAATCTCGCATTCGACGCGGTGTATCATAGAAAAAAGAATATCTCGCATATTTCAAAGTGCAAGCAAATGATGCAAAAACCTGTGATAAGTGCGTCCGCATCGATTAGAATGCGTCTCAAAGAAAATGTCGTTAATTCGTTTGATAAATTAATTTAATTTCAATTATTTGTAAAATCGAGTATGATATAATCCAACTATCGTAATGCCTTTTGGTATGTTTGGTATGTTTTATCTTACTTAATATCAGTACGTTTGCTTGAGGAATCGAAATAAGCGCCACTTGTATCATAGAAATGTACTCACAACCCTCGCGAACCGTGAACAATCCACAATCATAAAGTTGTAGTAAAACAACGTTGCGTTTTCTTCTATAATAACGTCAGAAATTTCCTAACGTAATTAAATAAAGTAATTGCTGCTCAGTACTAGTAGCCTAATCGTTTTTTTTTTTTTTTTTTTAAATAATCTCTTACTACCACAACGAAAATTCTTCAACAGATCTTGCAGCACGTGGACGAATACCTTCTTCACTCTCGCGTATATATCAATAATTATTTTTAGTATATTACCCATTGTACCAGATGTTGATGTTGTGAAAGGCATATTCCTGAAGAGCAAACGATGATCGTGTCTTAACAACTACTCAAGAGGTAGTGATTAAAAGAACACGAATTGCAATTAATTGCAATCGTGTACACAGTAACACTTTAGTTATAGTGATGAGTCCATAACACTGCCATCCATACCACAGTCTTAGCATGTGTTATCCTACATGCACATGCTAACATCTTTCAGTTCTGGAATTGTACTTCATAGGTGTGCTCGTGGTAAACTATCAAATCATGTTGGTTCTTGCGCGAGACGGCCAATAGCTAGTCTGATTTGATTAGTTAACACGAGAACACTCTAGCTCAGACTGCGAATTGAGCCCAGGAATTGAGCACCCCAGATCATCACTTTAACAACTATAATACAAACAATGAAACATATGATCTTTGCACCCGACTGTGATGTGTTTTGCAGAACACCCTTGTACATAGACTTTGTTGTTGAAAACTGTTGACAACCATCCGTGAGCAGTGATGTTAAATAATATACCAAAAAAAGGCTCGACCTTAGATATTGAATTAGAACTGTGAGTGTAGGAATATTAGTATATTGCTCATCATACCAGGTGTTGATGATGTGAAAGGTTAGAACGGCATATTCCTGAAGACCAAACGATGATCGTGTCTTAACAACTACTCAAGAGGTAGTGATCAAAAGAACACGAATTGCAATTAATTGCAATCGTGTACACAGTAACACTTTAGTTATAGTGATGAGTCCATAACACAGTGCCATCCATACCACAGTCTTAGCATGTGTCATTCTACAGCACATGCTAACGTCTTTCAGTTGTGGAACTGTCCTTCATAGGTGTGACCGTGGTAAATGATCAAATTCTGTGTGAAGACGACTCTGTGAAACAGACTCCTTATCTCTCTTACTACTAATTCAAACCCAAACTAATGAATCACCTACCCCACCTTTACGCGAATTTGTCACGTACATCATACCCGAACAATCTGTATAAATAACAGACACTCGATAAAGCAGTCTAACTTTTACCAACACATAATACAGATCTCATTATTCTCCCAGTCACGAATCGACGGCTATTACGGTAGAATTCTCTTAGATAGATTCAGTCGTTCTTATTGGGAATATTTCAATTAATAACTTGTTCTCTTTATTCGTTGTGAATGAGGGAAAGTGGTTATTAATTATCATTAAGTGGATAAAATTGTCTCATCACATATTTTGTGAAGTGAATAGATTTGTCCCGTGACATTTTTGGCGATCCTGCCAGGATCCACTAGCGCAACATCAAAGGAAACACCTACAGGATTTCAGCACCTGGGACCACGAGAGCCAATCCTATTGATTCACCACCTGGATCCACGAACCATTCAAGTCTTTACTAAGGTAAAAATCTTTGTAAAAATATGACTACGGCTAAGAACAACGAACCCGAACTCATGCGTAATATACTAAATAACATGGAAGTAATTACTACGCAACTAAGAAGACAGGAAGAAATTCAAAAAACTCCGGGAGACGCCCTTCGGAAACTACTGCATTCCATTAAAATAATGGAGGACAGGCAAAAGAGCTCAAGAACTTAGGGACACAACTGGGTATCATCGCCATCACAGAAGACACAAGATCCCACGGCAACGGAATCAGAGGTCGAGAACACTATGGACACCGTTAGAAATGAACAACCAGGACGAAACGTTGGGACACCACGACGACCAGTGATCATTAACAATCTCAAGGTAACCGATGCGCTCCTAACAGTCGAAACTCTCTACGGAAAAGACGACATAAGAGTAGAAGAGTTTATTAAATCAGTAAAATTTGCGCGTAATCGCGTCAATGATCAGGACAGTTTACTGAAAATGATAATTGCTCAAAAAATAAGCGGGCATACCAAGAAGAGTATACGGTTTTGTATAAAAAATTTTGCAAAAATTGCCAAATCCCTGACTGATCTTATACAAAAAAATGTACCTTTCCATTGGACAGACAAACAAGAGACGGCATTCAACACCTTAAAACAGAAACTCGGCGAAACCCCGATACTCTGTTACTGTTTTGAATTACCTTTTACACTGACTACCGACGCAAGTAACAAAGGAATTGGAGCAATCTTATCCCAGAACGACCATCCCTGCTGTTTTATTTCCCAAACACTAAATGCAGCCGAGAAAAACTATACTACTACAGAAAAGGAACTAGTAGCCATCGTATGGGCAATCAAAAGACTAAGACAATACCTGTTAGGAAAACGTTTTATAATTCAAACTGATCATCAAGCACTTAAATGGTTACACAACATACGCGATCCTTCTTCTAGACTTATGAGATGGAGACTCAGACTAGAAGAATACGACTACGAAATTCAGTATAAGAAGGGTAAAGATAATGTAGTAGCAGACGCGTTATCTCGACTGCATCCACTCCGCATTATAGAAGACAAACCGGTGAAACTTAACATCAAAATCCGAAAAAAGATTCCAATGTCACCTGAACAGCTTAACGATGAATGACCTGAAATCGAAAAAATCCAATCACCTTCCGATCTCCTCTACGAACTCTCCTCTACACATGGAAAACCGATCCAACCATAGGAAGATCTCGTCAGACTTTGCCCCAATAAACCTAATTACACACAGATTACGCACCAACAGTTAGGACCGTATAACGAGAAAGAATGGCTATTACGACTAAAATCCTTACTCGAACACTTGACATCAGAAAATGATATCAGACTTGGATCAGGAGAAATTTTCTCGGCACTGCACATTGTGACAATCCAACTAATGCTCAGATTCTTAACCAATCAGATATCCTGATATTCCTGGCCACCGAACCATACACCGAAATAAGTCCCGACGAAAAGAAACAAATACTGTTTGAGATGGACGACAATGTCAATCATTTCGGAGAAAACAAGACTATCGAACGAATCAAAAATAAATATTATTGGAAAGGAATAGACAAAGACGTAGTAGACTATATAAAAACTTGTAAGACGTGCCAACAAAATAAGCTTACTAGAATGGACGACCTCGCGAATAAGCCATAATCCCGGACAACCCTACTTGACAAAATTGCACTCGACATTATTGGACTATTTCCCATCGGGAAAACCGGAAACCAATTCATCCTCTCTATCCAAGACCAGTTGACCAAGTATCTTCTACTCATACCACTAAACGATCAAAAGGCGAAAACCATTATTGATCAATCATTACATTCTCATTCTCGAAGCACATCTTAATCGATCAAGGACGAAATTTTCGTATGCAAGCTGATGGAATCGTTCGAAAAGGCATTCAAAATTAAGCATGTAAAAACTACTAGCTTCCATCCGCAAAGCAATGGCAGTCTAGAACGAACACACGGTACGGTAAAAGATCTAATAAAAACCTGCATTGATGAACGAAAAGACGAATGGAATGAATATCTCAATTTAATTTGCATGTCCTATAACACTTCGGTACACTCAGGAACACACGGGCCATACTCCCTTTGAATTAACTTTCGGACACGAAGCAAATATGCCTTCAGCTATCGCGACAACTTCCAGCTTAACCTATAAAGAGTTGTTCAAACTATGGAAAATTAGACACCAGGAATATCTTGATAAAGCAAAATTAATTATGATTAAAAATAAGGAGCGATATAAAAAAGAACAGGATAAGAAAATTATAATTAAAAGCGTATACAAAAATGGAGATTTAGTCCTATTACATAATGATCATAAGAGTCATAAACTTAGCAAAGAATGGTTAGGCCCCTACAAAATGCTAAAAATAAAAACACTCAACTACCTTTTAGAAATCAACTCCAAGAAAACGCTATTAGTACACGGTAACTGAATCAAATCATATTATTCCAGGGATTAGTGACAACGAGTCTCTGTTTGAAGATACAGCCCATAAATGATACGAGGATACTGAAAGAAATCATAGGGACTAGCTACATACATCACAACACAGTAAAAATAAATGTAATTTTTAAGATGGACGAATTAAAAGAAAACGCACAATTAATACATAGAATAGCTATACCCATGCACGAACACTGCTCAAAAACCAGATGTCAAAACCCCATAATACAAAGCAAAATAAGACAAGTAGGGAATTCAATATAAAAACTTAAGACTATACTACACCAACGAACAAAACGAGGACTGATAAACGCAATCGGTTCAATATCCGAAACTTTAGTCGGGACACTAGACAACGACGACTTAAACCTAATTAATAAAAATATAGACAAACTTTTCGATGACCAAAATAAAATTAGCAGTATATAATGCAAAACCAGACCATCATGCTAAAACAAATATTCGCGGACGACCACTTTGGAAGTCTCACAACCAAGTTAACGGAGCAATCTACCAGACTACAAGAAACACAAAACTCTCTCGCGTTAAATGCTATTTACTCTAGAAGTACTCTATTCAGAATTCACGAGCAAAATCAATGAATTTTATAACATAATATTAGGGAAAAATGGAATAATAGACACAACGCTCATTGACATAAACCGGTTCATATAAGCATACAAAGAAATAACCAAAGCTAAATCTGTCACAATTCCTGCACAAAAAGAAAATTTTCAAACTATTATAGACATTAGTAAATTAATAGCAATAGTAGTCAACAATACTATTATCTATAGAATTGAAATACCAATGTTAGAAGAACACGAATAGGCCATCCTCAAATATTATCCTATACCACATCAAGTCCAAAACGTATTTTTAGCACCCTTAATAGACCACGACATGAGATTGGAACAACCAGGATCACAGATCATTATTAACGATTATTATCTAAAACAAATATTGTAAAAACAGTCCTTTAGGATCTATTTGCGAAAGAACACAATCTACGCGACACGATTACTACAACGAATGTCAAACATTAAAAAAGAGCGACCACACTGAATGTGGCACAATAATATTCAAAATTGATACTATAACATTTGTACCCATGTATATACCAAATAGATATATCGCAATATCTCAGAGACCTTTAGAGATTCAAGCTCTTTGCAAGGAAGTAACAGAATTCACCTGACAGGTCCCTCTATAATATTCAGCGACGAAGACTGCACAATTGTAAGAAAATAATGTAATTGGAGGTACAACTAGAGAAATTCAAATCCAGGAAACACTATATACACTCAAAATTAATATCTCCTCAGATGACATAAAAATTCTAGAACATTTTATACCAAACGCACCATATGTAACTCCAAATTTCAATAATTACAAAGCTTCGCTCGACGACATGTACAATCAATTAAAACAGACTAAAACAGCACGACGTATTAAAAGCACTACAGACATAGTATTCGACATACTACGTTACGCCAGATACACATCATTAGGACTAATAACTCTATACACCCTCCACAAAATAGGATTCTTCAAAGCATTAAATAAAATCATACCCAAAAAGTTATGTATTAAAATATGTTGTAACACTACAAAAGTCACACAGAAAAAAAACTAGCCTGGTTCAACCAAGTACGCTAGACACCTATTTGGAGCTCCAACCAACATCTCAATGCACCTACATCAAGGTACAATCTCCGTGCGACCAAGACGCTTAATATTGGAAAACATCGCCGTACCAAAAATCAAGAAAAAGGTCGTACACTTTAGAGGACTAAAGTGAATCTAACAACGGGGGTGTGAAGCAGACTCCTTAACACTCCAGCTGCTGATTGACCTAAACAAATGAACCTGCCTCACCTTTATGTGAATTTGTCACGTACATTATACCCGAACAATCTGTATAAATAAACGACACTAAATAAAGCAGTCTAACTTGTACCAGGATATAATTCAGATCTCATTGTTCTTCCAGTCATGAATCGACGGCTACTACGATAGAATTTTCTTAGATTGATTTCGTCTGTTCCTATTGGGAATTTCCAATTAATAATTGATTCTCTTTCTGTTACGAATAAAGAAAACTAGTTATTAATTATCGTTAAGTGAATAAAATAGGCCCATCACATATTTTGTGAAGTGAGTAAAATTGGCCCGTCACATGTACATGATTCTGAGTAATTACCGAGGTCAACAGTGAACTTCCAAATAGCAGAATTTGTTTTCAGTTTCTATTATTACCAAGAACATCGTCAACGTATCAACAATAGTATATGTTGTGTAGCTATAGCATCGAGTCACATGTTTATAGCCGTTTTTTTTTTGTTTATACAAAATTAGCACGAGTACAATAGTTAGCTATTTGGGGAGCGCTAACATCTTGGCTCAATCTTGGCATCGATTCCCCAAGCACATGCTAACAACTTTCAGCTCTGGAATTGTACTTCATAGGTGTGCTCGTGGTAAACGATCAAATCCTATTAGTTCTTGCGCGAGACAGCCAATAAGAGCTAGTATGATTTGATTATTTAACATGAGAACACTCTAGCTCATACTATCCAGCAATAAAAAAGCATCCCAGATATCACTTTAACAATTGTGATACAATTGCTTCGCTCAATCAATCAGGATTGTGTTTTTCATGCCTCTTCTCTAACGACTTGATCATCTAGATGTCATGCGCCGAAAGACCGACTCATACTAAGTAAATTATCAATTAATTAATTCAAATCCGGCCCGGCGCACCGGGACGCGGATATGCCGCCTCGCCTATTGACTATTATCTCTAAACCACCATGAAAGGTCATGCATATGGACGTTGTATGCGGCGGTACAAAGAAAAACCCAAGCTTCGCCATTTAAGGATTATCAGCGAGGAAGACCGTTCCATGCGGGAAGTGACCCACTTAGCCGTTTAACTCGGAATTTCCCGAAGGTCCTTCACGGACCGTTTCCAGCGGGATCACCAGCTTACGCATCGGTCTCTAGCGTGCACAGCCTCGACTGTGGAGCTCGTGCAAGATACCGCTCATACAAGTATGTGCGGCACACGCGCATTTGCACGATCCGGCTAGGGTACCTCGGGATTGCTACACCCGTGCCTCTGCATCCTGTGCGCAGGCGCATCGGCCCCTGAGGGATGAATAAATTATCAATTAGATAACCTTCTGCTTCTTCAGGGTTTTGATCATTTCCCAAATTTTGATTTGCTGTCATCAACCTTCGGTGGCATTGTCCTTGGCCTCGTACCTGAAACGATGAGATCTCGAAACATTCCATAGAGTATTAAATTGGTTGAAATTTATCATTCTCACTTGGTGGTTCAGCCAGCCGACAATATACTTATGTATTATAGATATGCTTTGGCTTCAGTATGCGTCGACTTGCAGAGCAATCGCCGTCACTGGCCTAACGAGTATGTCTTTGGAATACGGGTAACTTGATCTGTGAAGGGAGAAGTTAGATTAGTTAACGCGAAGACAAAACAGCTACTGGCAACGCAAGACTATTGTTGTGTAGCAATAATTTTACATATTTCTGGATCAATTAATCCAATTCAAAAAATAATATTTATAAAATTATTTTCCATCCATATTTTATAATTGAAAATATAATTACAATTATTTTTATTTTATTAATTTTTATACATATATTAATTTACAAAATCCTTATTTATTAAGGGATCCAGATAATTTTAAAATAGCAAATCCAAAAATAATTATTCCACTCACATATTAAACCAGAATGATATTTTCTTTTTGCTTATTCTATTTTACGATCAACTCCTAATAAATTAGGAGGAGTAATTATATTATTTATATCAATTTTTATTTTATTTTTTTTAAACAAAAAATTTTACCTTTATTAAAATAAAAAATTTAAAATTTCACCCAATTAATCAAATTTTACATTGAATATTTATTAATATCTTTATTATATTAACATGATTAGATAGACAAATAATTGAATGTCCATTTACAAATTTAAACAATTTTTTCACAATATTATACTTTAATTATATTAAACAGTCTACAACAGACTGTTGTAGAATTGCTAATCGAGAGAAATACAATTTTCGAGACAAAAGTAATAGTTCTGGGATACGTTTAACGCTGGCGATCGGTAAAATGAGGCGCGAAGGACTTTGTGAAGATGCACAAGTCGATCTATAAATACAACGAGATACATACGTACGTTATTGCGAAATTTTTCCAAGATGAAAAGCTCTTGATGCCCTTGCTAACGTTCTTCGCAACCATTTTGTTGAGGAATTTCTCCAGCGTTAGATTGATCGTATTCGCCGGCGGATGTGCCATTATCCGTACCTCAGAGTTCAATGCTATTGTAAAGCTCGTCTGCCTTCAGCATCATGATGTCGGCTCTAAAAGAGAATCAAGTTTGTAGGAAAATTGTATACGTCAAAACCAGTAAAAAAGAGAAAGACAACGAAAAAGGAGAAAGGAAAAAGATAGAGAAAATGGTACGGTTGAGAAACGCGAAGAACAATTATGCGAAAATAGAGCAAGAAAACTACTTTAAAGATGGTGAAAAATACTTTAAAATATTGGTCAAGCGATCTTCAATGTCGAAGCATTTAAGGCTGATGATTCGAAAATCAAGTTTGCGCGATTTGTTCGAGGCAAGCACGTCTTACGAGGCTGAAAGAATTAAAAATGACGCCGACGCGACACCTTGACAAGATTTTTTGGAATAAATAAATTTTTCATTAGGATTCATCGAGCTTGAGTTTCGTATCTGATCGCCAGTTTCTCGACCTCGCAGTCCGCTCCTCACGTGAAATCTCATTTAAAAAAAAGATTAATCGATAATTATTGATGGGACTTTGGAAATTCAATCTTGAATCTTGAAACAAAATTTAAGTCTCTCGTGTTGCTTGGCAACCAAACGCGATGCAAGTATAGTTCGAGATGTCTGGCAGTAAAGACAGCGGAGGCTCGATTATGATGTTGCAACTTTGGGAATATTTTCCCGAAGCTGATAGGTACGGAAGGGACTAGGAGACTTTCATTTGAAGTGTAATTGCGAAATCTAAAACTGCTCACAAAAATTAGGGGATTATTATATAAAATGTTTTATTTATTATTTTATTATATAAAACAAGAAGTAAGCTTGTTTGCTTTTCTGACGTTCTTGTTTAATAAAAAAAAAAATCAAATCCTTTTTTTTATTGCATATTCATTGTGAAATATTCCCTAATTTTTGTGGGCAATGTAGATACCAACGATCTTCTATCATAAAATTTTATAGACGTTCACGGAGTTTATGGAGAGCGGTTTCGTGCTTCGGAAGGCTCAGGCAATAATTGTTTGTAATAGCAATGAAAACTGGGCGAAATTTATTTCAAATAATAATTTGTAAATAAATTTTTAAAATAACGTTTTTTAGTATTTGACAAATAATGGATTTCAATTAATGGTATATAGTTCACTTGATCAATTTGCAAATAATTGGCAAAATAATAAATTGAAATAAGAACTGATTATTTGAGAAAATAATATTTATTTGATAATTGAAAATTTGTCTTTATAATAATATTCAAAATAAATATCAATGAAACCAAAATACTCAAACGAAAAAAAAAATAATCAATGAAAATAAAAATAACGTATAATGTGTAAGCGAATGTTAGCCACGCCGCCCGTTCCTAGTGTAACGACGAGTCACCATGAATCACATATTGACTATAACAACGACTCATCCACCAACAAAACAACGATAACAATATCCCACCCTTGCCCAAAACTCCGATAACACAAGTATAAAAGGGCCATCCCCAAACTCCTCAAGTCAGTTCCATTCCGCCAACCAAACGTAAGTGTTTAATTTATTGTATTATTTTATAAATAAAAGTTCCGGCTCATATAAAAAAAGTGTTCTATTCAAATCCTGCATAACACCTAGGTGTGGGAAAACTTCCTCTCCTATTTGGTAGAAGAGGCCACTCGAGATTAAGAACCATGGGCCGATTCCAATGTTTATGACCGACGCTGTAAACCGAGCTAGGGTATCCGGACAAGGGTTGGAGGATACACTCCAGGCGACACTCTGTCGGGAGAACGTCGCCGAGATCGCACGTCCGAACCAGTCTCATCAGTTTTATCAAGAAAATACACGCTTTGTTGTTAACGGAAATTCCATTGTAAAATTATTGCTTACATATCAGAAGTGGGATTACCAACTCCACTAAAGAAACTTTAGTGTGTGAAGCGAGCACAAGATAGTACGGTACCGTGTTACAAGTGTCAGAGTGCGATGCCGAAGCAGTCGCGAAAACGTGATTACGAGCGGAGATCGAAGGCGTCGCGTAAAGCGGCTAGGCGAGCGGGATCATCTCCGTCTCGATCCAGGAGCCGATCCAGGGGTTCGGAGGACTAGTATCGAGAGGAGGAATCGAGTGGGTACTATTATCGCCGAGCCTGCACCCCGAGGGACCGCAACGCTCGGCGAGAGGAGGCGTCGAGGAGCACTGAAAGGTGGAGAAAAGACAAGAGATCACCGGTCAGGAGCCATTCGAGTGAACGACGGTCAAAAGATAGATCGACCGGGAGGGATGACGGTACAGGGATGTCTGGTGAGTCCGAATTTGCTAAGTTGACTTCGGCGTTGACGGAGGCTATCCGCATGGGCTCGAGTCAGGCAAAACGTG
>NW_025110613.1:287629-297779 GCF_011392965.1 Frieseomelitta varia | reverse complement strand
AAAGCAAAAAATTTTCATCAAATTTTAAAGTAAAAAAAAAAAAAAAAAAAATAGTAAAACTTTATATTTCTACATTTTACAAACTACTCTCTTTTACATCTATAAAATATAACATTTCGATTAGTTCTAGTGTTAAAGAACCGATAAATAAGTAATTGATAAATAAAACGAGAAAGTATCCAATGTAATTTTATTTTCAAACGAATGTATACACACGAGAAAAATTTTTTTCTACATGATGTTACAAGACAGGAACTTGAATATTCGACTACAATTAGATTTTTCATTCAATCGTCACCTAGTCTCGCGAAGCAATTCCACGTGGAGAAATTGGGGCCGTATACGATCGAGGTTGATGGGTTTCGAGCCATCTCGACGAGGTTGTAATATCGAATCGGAAAGCATGCGAGGAACACCTGCTCCCGTCGTTTTGTCAATCGCGGGAAAACCGCGAGCGGTTTCGCTTTGACGTTCATGGACACTGGTCCTTCATGGTCGCACGATTTCATGTTAAACGCGTTAAATTCATTGTCACATATTATATAAATTTAATGCAAAGCGGCATCCAAGTGATTCATCATTTTTCTTTTCATGCTTTTGTCTAAACAGATGTAAATCGATCGACAGAGGAAGTTTTGAAAGTTTAGTACAGATTCCAACGCAATTAGCGAATATTTCTAACTCTTAACTATTGGACTGGCCAAAAAGTAGCTTTGCGTTTTTTCTAAAATTATATGGACATGTATTTTAGAAGAAGAAAATGTTTTCGAAAAGGCGAAAAACGCTGCGCAAGTTTGTAAAAAATTATTCGATGTGTATAGTGAGAAATTGGTTTGCTAAATTTCAAATCGACCTTGGAACTTTTTTTTTTAGTCGAAGAAGATGAAAAAAGATGAAACTTTTTTTTTTTGAACGCAAGAATCATGAAGTTGATCTGAAACATCGCAAAATTAACTAATTGAAACAGTCAATAAATTAAAGTTAAAGTTTTTGTTTCTCGTAAAAAATTTGCAGTTACCTTTTGGCCTAATAATGTCACTGTGATTACTATATAATCATTTGTATCATGTTGCAAAAGTTTAATTTAATTTTATACATTATATTTGTATAATATATGCTTTATATTTATCAGAAATTTGAAAATTTGGCAATGTAAAACAAAATTTTATGGCTTTGAATATTCGACGATACCAGTTAAGGATTGGCAAAGTTTCAATAAATTTTTAATATCTTGATGAACTTTCAACTTTCAATGTTTAACAAATTTTTAATTCCGAATGCCAGCAAATGTTTTATTCCCAATCTTAGCGGATTTTCAATTTTTAACTATTTCGCAATTTTTCAACTTCCAATTGTAGGAAATTTTCGATAATTTTGAATTTGAGATGTTACTAGCTTGACACTTGGAATTAACCTGGAAAACGATCGGTATGAAATATATATCGTTTCCATAAAATTTCAATTTGTGAGCGATGTTCAATCGTTAGAAACGAGATTGACGCAGAAGAAATTTGCCATTATGGACATGTTTGAATCATCAGGATATTGAAATTTAATTCTTTAATGAATCCATCGTAAAATGAATTTAATATTTCGAAGTAGCTTATGTAAACGATACTTACGATAATTTAATGCTGATTTGATACGACAATTTCAAAAATTTACATATATTTAAGCTTCTACTTAAAACAACGATATTTTATATGCAACAGTAATTGAGTAATTTTTAATATTTCTATAAATTTTGAATCAATTACTTTAGGGAAACATATTTTGATTTATTTGCATGTTTTTTTAAGTAGCATTATTTCTTATATGTACATATATACATATATACACATTTGACGAACATGATAGAAATTTATTTTACTTACTCACAGTTTATAAAAATCTGCTATTCAGGAAATAAATTATCAAATATTCCTTTCACAATATTTTCTTTTTTAATTTCATAATTATTTGCATACGTTGACAGGATATTCAGCAGATATACGTTTTACTCTGTTGAAAAATCTTCTACTTTCTACTTCCTATATATGGTCATGTAATAGTTTTAAACAAATCAGATTGAAAATGAATACTGTGCTGTATTAGAATCCAAATTGTTCATATTCAAGAAAAATGTATTCTCGATACGATGTCTGTTCAGATATTTATGCAAAATGTTACATTACAAAATAAATTACAGTACAAAATAAACTTGAAAACTTTTCTTCTTATATGTATTTCAATATGCTGAATCAGCCAGTAGTAGTGCCTACATGTTTTGAACTGTCCTAAATTGAACATAAAAGGACAAAATTACTAGTTTTTAAACCGAAGTTGCTCCATTTATCAGTAAACTGGGAATATTCGTGTTATCTAAGATTCTAAGGCAACATCGTGTAATACGTTTCGGCAGACAGTAATATTGAAAGCACTGTTATCAAGGTGCCCAAGTGTCACGTATCTACTGACAATCACGGGACAAGCAGTAATTAACTATGCTGGCGTCTCTTGTTGATTCATCAGTTATCGAGCTATTCATCCGTCGTCTCTATGAATGCTCTATTGATTTATCATTCGTTTACAATGAAGTTATCATTGTATCAAATACTATGCCATTCCCTTTATTTTCATTAGAATTGGGAAATTATATTTATGATTTTGATGCAAGTTGCTACGATCGTTCGCAAACTAAATTAAACCTTGGTATAACGTTCACAAAAGTGTTTCAAGCTTGAGAGAAAATTATTATACCAACTTTGCATTGTTGAATATTAACCTTTGAGTGTTCAATAAAATTACCATTATAAAAGTTTAACAATGAGAAATGAGAAATGAGAAATGTGTAATAAATTAAAAATAAATTCATCTTTAAATATACCTATATCTTTTGATGTATTTATTCAGTATACTTTGATATGTTATTCACTTTAAATCTTCAACATGTCAGTAAGTTTAAATGTCACAGATTATCTATACGATATTTATGGGTTAAACGTTCAAAGATTTCAGATGTTTGAGATTAGATAAATTTCTTGTAATGATAAGTATATCATTTGTTTATCTTCATCGAAATCAAACATATAAAGTTGAGTGTGGATGAAGCATAGTAAAGAGATTTATTTGTAAATAAATAATAATATTCTTATGAAGTCACTGTTCCCAAATTGAATACTTGTAAGTTTTTGGAAACGTAATTGTAATTTTGAAGAAGGAATAAAGCTTGAGAAGCTTGTAAAAATGAGCAGAACTGTAAGAGAAAGTATATATAAATGAAAATTGTACATGATCAACAAAAGTGAATCTCATTTCTCTGTTGGCCAATATAAACTAGTGTTAAACCTGAAATATGAGTTTAATAAAGATATATAAAAACGTGAACAGGTTAGTGGTATATCATCATTATTTAACTGATTTATTTCGATAAAATTATTGACAATGTCTATAATTTTACAAAAATTGACAAATTTATTTTTTTCGAATCGAATATGTTCGATTACTTATAGAAATTAAGTATTTCGTATAAAATTCAATATTTACAGTACTGACATAAACTTTTCTATGTTATCAAATTTAATTTACTATTCGACTACATGTAATTTATTATTGCGACAGTCAAAGACATTTTGATTTATCAAGTATTAGTAAAATGAAGAATAATATTTTTTTCATAAGAAGTTTATTTTTCGTGGTAATTGAAATTAAAAATGTACAATTTATATATGGAGAAATCAAATGCATTAACTCCATTAAAATAAATCATTTGATTTCTGATAAATTGGTTATATTGAGTATTAATTATGAATTTATTAAAATAAAAAAGAAAGAATAATGAAATTGATCAATTTCATTTCTAAATTATTTGTGTTATAGTTATTTGTATACGTTCATATATTGATGTTCGTAAATATTCAGATATTATAATGATAAATTAATAATGCATTTTTGTGAAACCAGTAAACTATGAATATAAATTAATAGTAATAATTAGATTACGGATTTTTATGCACTTGTGGTAAATTTGGAAGTGCAAAACTGTACAAAAGAATATGATGAAACAAATGTATAAAATGTTGAAAGTATAATGTTTTTTTATGATATTTAGTATGTAAAACAATTCTTCAGTATTTTTTTAAATATTTAATTTTTTTTTAATTATATTCTTTAAAATATGAATTTGCATAAAGTTTAGTATTTTAAAGTTTATATATTTTATATGTATGAATAATATAATTATATATATATATATATATATATATATATATATATTTTAATAATATATTTACAATATGTACGATTGTAAATATTTGTTACTGCTTGCAGTAATATCAAAAGTGCTTTCATTCATTTTAATCTGATTTTATTTTTTTAAATCTGACTTACAATAGTTTAAAACAGTTTGAATCGGAATTAAATTTAAGAACGAAGAATCTGAAAATAAAAGATAATAAAAATTAACGATCGTGAATACCGATTTTATATTATAATTATAAATTTATGTAATATTAATTTCTTATTAATAGTTAAAATTTTACGTTTTAACAAAAATAAATAAAATTTGGATATTTTAGAACATTCAATTACTAATGTCAAGTGAATGAACGTTACTTTTTTAGTTTTTGAGAGAATTTAAAATGGTAAAAAATTCGATACTAAACATAAATAAGAATAGAAACATAGTTTCTAGAAAATCTAGTTAAACGTTGTGAAAATGTGAAAATATTTCCTTAAAAAAAAAAAAAAAAAAAGACACTTATATCCAGAAATTGAATGTATGTGTGAATGAGATATAGATTGTGGATTTTTATGCATTTTTTAAAATTTAGAAACAGAATAAAAAAATCATTAATAATTAATTAATAAATACAAATTTGTTTCTTCTAGTAAATATTATAACAAATACTCCGCTTCAGATATTTTATATATTTCTGTATACTATATTTACCGTGTGCATTTTTGTACTTTCAAATTTCTCATAAATGCACAAAAATCTGTAGTATAGTTTTCTTTGAAATAAAATTAGTATTTCCATGTGTTGTGGATCAAATCACAGACAGATAACATAGCTCTTTTTTCTTGTCAAAATGTTGCACTTCTCCGATACTTTTAAAATACAAGATTAATCGTTAATAGATTTTTTTTTATTGAGAAATAATTGTTTTATTTTTACTGTCTATTTATCAGTTATTCAATCCGCACCACGTTGATTTTACTCAATATTATTTTATAACTTTAATATTTCATATTAAGTTTAAACATAATTTCTATATTAACTTTAAACACAACAAGTGAGTTTTCCCCTTCATTTCAATAACGAAACTCGTTTCAAAGTCAAACCATTAAATTACACATCATTTAAGCATTAAATTTGAGAATTTGTCACGAATTACTCGTCACGCATACACGAAACTATCATAAATCGCGAACACTGTAGTTCTAAAGATCTGCTGGTTGAAATCAATTTTATCTAAACAATGTGATAAATACATGCCAATTCTGGTGATATCGGAAATATCGCGGATCGACAATAAACGGTTTGTCTGATAACAGGGTACATGGAATGTGACTTGAATTCTGCCATGAGCCACATAAACCATGAGTTTCCGTGCCGCGTATTATGTATTATTTGCAATCCGATTTCGCATGCCACGACCGCACCACGCGAAGGATTAGAAGGGAACGAGAGAACCGGGATCTAAATCAGGTTACAGTCGCTCCCATTAATCAGGGATTTTATGCGCCGGGAAATGATCTCGTCTAATTGATTCGGATGCAAATTTGGTAGCATGAAATCTTTCTTCTTAGTATATAGATAACACTAACGAGATAGTGATAGTAGGTTCGTCAATTTGACGAAGCTTCGAAATGATTGATTAACTTTGCAGCAAGGGACGGTAATTAAATAAAATTAAAATACGCAGTAAAATCTGATATTACACGAGCACACGAGAAACACTATTATTACTTCACCTGTAAAACCAAATTTAACTATTCGAGCAGAAATCCCGTTCCTTTGTATCGTCAAAGGTTGCGATAATAATGTCGATACGAGATTTAAATAACTACAACAACAACACTGAAAACTTTTCTGTGATCTAAAAAAAAAAAAAAAAAAAAATATGTAACTTGACGTGACCTAACTCGAGATTAAAAAAAATAAGATACGTAACTTTTATTTCATTCTATAAATTTTCTACTTAATATTTAAATGTTAGAAGGATCTAATTTATAGCTTCATCGAAATATATATTCCTTCATATACGAATAGTTGTGAACAAGCTCTGACCAATTCCAATTATAAAACTAGTGTCTACTGTCATTTCATCTATCAAAAAACAAACTGTATTTTCCAATCAAAGATCCATAATCTTTATAGTGAAACAGAATCAATGTTTCACATTTTATCTTGATTACATTTGTCTTTTCTATTATTGTCGTACGTAATGCAAAAATTGCAACAATCTTGAGAAGTGATCGATAATTGCTCTCGAAGTAGAATTAAAGTCGTTAAAGTTGATATGACCCATGCCAAAATTTCAAAAATACACAGAACATAATCTGTTCTATTAATATATAAGGACTTCTTCATTTTTCAAATAAACTGGAAGAGTGCAATAAGCACGTTATATCAAATTTTGTTAGAAAAGTTCTAAAGTTACAAATAAATGTTTAATGTTGCGTGAAGTATAGTATATACGTATATAGTATTTGAGAGATTCGCGCGAAAAACGGAGAATGTCAAGTTTTAGCATTTCTCAGGAAACAAAAATTTCAAGGATATACAAACATTCTTTCATTGTCAGAACAATGAGACAGTTTAGTTATAATATTATAATAATTATATTGTAGTGACTAAACTCTTTTATCAACTGAAGATTTTGATAATGAATAAATATTTTCATGCCGAACGAATTGTTTTTTGATAAAGAGTAGAGTTTCTGAGCCGTATATTGAAATCTCCCCTTCGCAACGACGTCTTAAAACTCGTTGCACGATTTTCTTTCACCATTTTATTGAATTTTATTTTTTAAGTGATCTTATGAATAATATTTATTTAGTTATTTAAATAAAAAAAAATATATTTTCAATTTCTTTTAAATTTTCAAAAAATAAATATAGATTCTATCAATTCTCTTAATTAGTTAAATAAAAAAAAAATATTTAATTCTTCAATCTCTTTTAAATTTTAAAATAATCGCCATCGATAATCCACCTTTCATCGTGTTCTAGAAATCTAGAAATTCCACCAATGTGCCTGATTTTCAATGACCCATCGTCAGTCATCTTTTTTTTTTTTTCTTTTTTCGGGAACAAACTCATTTCGATCTTAGGTAATTTCTTTTTCCTTCGTCAAGTTATCGAGGATGGTCGAGTGTCGGTTTCCTTCTTTTACCAATTCGCGAATATAATGGATGGGGAGCGTTCATCGATCAGTAGTGAGCGAGATAGGAAGGCATTTCCGCGTGTGTCGCTGTGCTGTCGACACCTATTTATCGATACCTTCCTCGACAAAGAGTAATTGCTGGCTTTGCGGCCTCTTGCCCTGTCAAAGCCTACTGCCGGCCACGGGCCATGAATACACTGATTTGCGCACGTGAAAGCCTTCTGCACGACCATTCACGTGCACCACGCACAAATTCCCAAACGTGTGAATAACGCGAGTTTCAGTTATGACTCTCTTGGTGGAAAATAGAATAGAGACCAGTTCGTTCCTGGCGATTTTTTTTTTCCCCCCCCCTTTCTATCCTATTATTTTGAAACGCCATCAACTACAGACGAGCTGAATATCTCGAGGGACGAGAGTTTTGGAGATCCCGCCGATGGTGATGATTTTTACACGTAATTGTAAAGGATCACGCGTTATCAGACAACAACTATTTTATATTTTACAATTTTTATATTTTTATGTTTTATATTTTTGTGTAGAACCACGGTATTTGCTTTCCTCGATACGTTTGTAAGATTAAAATTATGTATATGATATTTTTATTAGATTTTTAAGTTTCGCGTGACAATTTGAAGAAAGTTTCTGTGAAGAAAGAAATTTATCAACTATAGGAAATAGAAAACAATCAACTATAGGAACCTTGTACAGTTAAAATATTAAAGTCCTAATTTTCTCATTTATTTCAATCAAAAATCTTCGATTGTCTAGCAAAAAATCATTAAAAAGAGAAAAAAGGAAATGATGTAATGCGAAATTTCACTCAAAAAAAGACCATTTTGTCTTTTGTCATTCCATTTCGTAATTAATGTTGTAAATTGTCACTCGAAAACGGAGTTGGGCAGTAATCAATTAATTAGTTTGTAATCGTTTCTGTAATCAATTACTAGTCGTAATCATTAATCAATTTATCATTGTTAAAACAAATCATCTCAGATTAAATTTTATAATTTGTAATCATTAATCAATAATTTTTAAATCATCAAGTGATTAATTTGTATTTTATTACCATCTGTAAAATGTGTTGTTTCTTCTGCTTTAACACTTTGTTGCATAATAGTATCTGTATTGTTAAATTTATAATAACTTGTTGAAACTTATAATTTTCTGACATATTTTTGGTATAAGATTGATTTAAATTTTGGTAATAAGATTGGCATTTTGAGTGAGAATCAAAATTTTTATCATTCGAAAGATTGTGCCAATAACAATTCAAGAACTATACAAATGAGACTTTCGAATCGATAGAAAATTTTTTGAATATTTGGGACAAATCCTGATAAAATTGTAGGGTTATGCACATTGCAAAACGATGCAAATAATGAATATGTAGCTTCAACAAAATGTACACATGTGTCGATAGAAGTGAACTGCTGTTACAACCATAATCAAAGGTGTAATCATTTTATGATTAATGATTATTCAATTAATCATAAGTTTTCATTACAACGACTTTGATCACTTCTTTCATTTATTAACCAGTGATATTACTGATTATTTGATGATATCTTGATTCCACATTAATTATCACTAATTCCGTCTAGAAAGCATAGTACATTCAATTAAGCCTTAGGCAAGTTACAATTTTTCCAACTAGCGAGATCGAAATATTGGCGTTGAAAATGAAATGTTCTCTGCTTAAATAACCATGCAAAATCTCTTTCGTTGTTCGACTTTCCCTTCGTTACGTCAGCACGGCGTATTTCTCGCGGGAAATTCGTAATTTAGCCGGTTACTTACGCGACCGATTTGTCTCTCTAGTTCGAATTTCAATTCTTTTCAACTCACAGCACGCACTCTCCTCCTTCCCTTTCTATCAACGTTTTCTCCTCACGTTCCTCACCAATTGCTCTCCCGTCACTTTCATTCCCCATTGCATTCTCTCTCTCTCTCTCTCTCTCTCTCACTCACTCTCGCTCTCTCTTTCCCACAATTTTCATCCATTCCAACATTCAATCTCAATCTGAATCGCAAGTCTATCGCCATTTTCGCGATCGTTCTCCTCTCTCACTCGCTGTCCTGGCGTTTCTTTTTTTTTTTTATCGTTCCTCCGATATATTATCCCCCTTCTCTTTCTTTCGAATCTCTGATCATTCTTCTCTCGTTATTATTATTATTGTTGTTGTTCTTTTTTTTTCTTTGGTTCTGACTCAATCTGTTCTGATTTCTTTTTTGCATGATCTCGTATTGTTTTCTCGTTATTTGAATTCTGGAAACGATACAGATACCCTCCGTTATGCTTGAACTGCAGAAGCCGGGACAGTCGGCCACGACGAGCGAGGCTCCGGGGATTGCCGCCCGGTACGTCTCTGCCAACACAACAACAACAAGGCCGCTTCACGAGTCTAATTCCTAGGAATCTATCTGGTTCGCTAGAGACTTAATTAAAGAGAAAATGGAACTTCATCCGCGCGTTGTTTCCTTACTCCCGCGTGATCCCACTTTCATATTTTTCTTTTTCTTTCTTTCTTTTTTTTTTTTTCCTCCAATTAACCTCTTGCGCTGGAATGACGTGCCAAACACGTCAAGAACTTTTTGTCCCAAAATTGCAATATTTTCTCAGTTTTAAGTATATTTAAGTAAAACAAAATAGGCAAAACAAATAATAAATTTATTACTTCCCAATAATTTCCAGTGACATTATACCGACGAGTTCAAAAAGAAAGCGAATTATTGTATACGGTTTGGTCACTCGTTACGGTCCGCAATTAATTGTCAGCG
>NW_025110613.1:214925-286684 GCF_011392965.1 Frieseomelitta varia | reverse complement strand
TTATACCGACGAGTTCAAAAAGAAAGCGAATTATTGTATACGGTTTGGTCACTCGTTACGGTCCGCAATTAATTGTCAGCGTAAGTAGTTAATCTCTTGCGCTGGAATGACGTGCCACGCACGTCCAGAACTTTTTGTCCCAAAATTGCAATATTTTCTCAGTTTTAAGGAAATATTTAAGTAAAACAAATAATAAATTTATTACTTTCCAATAATTTCTATCCAGTGACATTATACCGGCGAGTTCAAAAAGAAAGCGACGAATTATTTTATACGGTTTTTGGTCACTCGTTACGGTTCGCAATCAGTTGCCAGCGCAAGTGGTTAAGTGTGATTCGTGTTCGTGACCTTTCCGCTCGTTCTTTTGACGGTTCTCGTGTTTTCCTATTAGCGGACTAGCTTCGGTTCGAAGCTTCCGTATAGTATGACGAGAAAGGAACACGTAAATTCGCACTCTGAAATTTTCTTCGGTTTGCAGCACAATTTTGATACATGATGGAAGATAGTTTAAAATATAGAACAGGAGGTAGAGAGGATATATTGAGAAAAGTTGGGAAACTTTCGTGGTGTACAGTTTATGACGCATAATGTTTAAGGAGAGTTTTACAATGTAGCAATTTGTATGGAAATGTACTATAAGTTCTCCGTACGTTATTTCAGAAAATGGCAATCAGGTTTGAAATATAAAATAAAATATTTGGTTATTTATCTTTAATTGAATTTCGCGTTTTTTTTTTTTACTCAAATCTTTTATCTATTAATTTGATGATTTGTAATTGCAATAACATTGCGAAAATTTACTTACTGATTCAATCTCCTAACTATCTCTATTAAAAATATAATTAAACAAAAACGGAGTTAAATAAAGTAAAATTTATCAACATGCCTCATACATGAAAAAAAAAAAACATAAAGTATGTAACTACAGAAAAATAGAAATATTTACATTCTCTTATTATTTTTGTTCTACCTAGTTTTAGATGTAAGCAAATTTTAAATTTGTTTAGATAATTAGTCAAAGAATATATTTTTTTGATTTTGTTGCGTTCGTGTGGCTATTAACTCTCATTCATCCCTTGGGTAAATTTTATAAAATATCATATGTTATGTATAGCACACATTTTTGACATTTCTGATAATAAAATATGCTACCAAAGTTGTAAAATAATATTCTTTGTCAAGTTTCTTGATAGACAGTATATTATCTGTCAATTATTGTGTATTTATACCATAATTATACATTTAATGCGCCATCTTTTTGAATACAGTTGTAACAAATGATCGAAACGATAAGATCGTGATATAAAATTGAACATCTGCACGTGACAGTAGAAGTTTGCATGAATTTCATGTACAATTGAGTAGAAATTTACTCTGTCTTTACGCTGTTCACAAAAGAATTCATAAATTTAACTATTTACTCTTCCAGCGTAGGTATTAATTTTTTTACCACTATGTTAATTCGACACCAAAGGATCAAGTTGAAGAAATGAGGGACGAATGAGGATCGAGTATTGTTTCCAAAGACAAATTTCCAAGAAAGAACACTCGCGAAAATAATGCGCAACGCTAAAGAAAGCTGAAGAAAACGAGAAAGGGACAGCAAAGCGAAGTTAAATCGTAGAAAGAAAAAGATATTTGAATATCTTATTGGATTATTCTAACCGGATTCGTTCGACGCAGGCGTTGTGCCTCTAATTCAATTCCATGTCGACTAAACTGACCGTATGAACATTGATTTGCAAGAGGTTAAGACGTATGCTTAAATAGGATCCACGTTCAATGCGGATTGGAAGATGATCGTTATTAGCTTAGAACGTGACAATTGTGGAGATTGATTATTACATTATAATTAACTGGTGTCGGATGGCGGAACAATCTGACGTATATATCTTCAGTTGTCACGAGGTTGTAAACGTGCACCAAATTGTTTGTGCTGTTTGAAATATGTTTCTCGTGTTTCATACCATCAACAAGATGTATATATATTTAATAGGGCAGAATTTAGTGAACATATGCACTATGTAGACAATGCACTCATTTGCACAATTTGCATAAATTTTTACAAAAATATTAATTAATTGTAAAAAGTAAAAATGTTGGTATTCCTGATAAATAAATAAGGACATTTATTAAACAATTAACACTAATTATTACTAACGTTTGCTATTATTTAGATACTGAATCAGTCTTTTAGCGTGGAAGAAATATGAGCAAGTTGTCAAATATAGTTCTAGTCTCATATTTTAAATATTATTAATAATAATTTGTTCTGTACAAAATTATTAATAAAATTAATTATAGTAATAAAATTATTAAACTTTGTTAGCTTTAAAAATGATGAAAATAAAATGATGAACGTCTGCATCTGACGTTAGAAATATATGTCAGAAATTTTTGAGATAAAGAATTGAGATAAAGAATTTTGTCATTTCATTACGTGTGTAATGTAAATTGTGAATGAATTAATTCATTCGCTGCATATGGAAAAATTATTGTAAAGTTATTTTGAATTTAAATTTAAATCAAATTATGTTAAATTAATTTACATTTTATCTAATTATGATCCCAGTTTATTTCGTTATCAAGATAAATATTTTTTTAATAATAGACGAAAAGATATCGTAAGACTTTATAAATTTACGTTCATATGGTTGTTTGTATTATATATGCTATGTATACTTTTTCGAAATATATTGATAGAGAATTTCTGAGATAGTAAACAATTGTGATAGAAAATGGCCAGTGCTAAATATTGCTAAAATTATAATCCCTTGCATATTGAAAAGATTTACTTATCTGGATAATTATTTAAGAAAACTTCAATTCTAATAATCGTAATTTTGTGCTCTGTTCTCAGTGATATGCACTTGGTTCGAAAGTTATAAGAAAAAGAATTATATATGTTAAAAATGAAATTACATATGCATTTGCATAGGATTGCGATTCTAATAATAGACTGATTGGTTAAATGTTAAATAATAATAAATTGATTGATTAAATTTTTTGGAGTTTCGGGGGGCGGGGGGGGGGGATGGAAGAGAGAAATCACAAATTCATTTTGATTTAATATTATATTAGATATTATTTTGAAAAATCTATCAATTCTTTTAACAAATTTTTTAAAATACAAATAATAGAATAAAATGTTGAATCAATTAAAGTGGCATAACCCAACAATATCTTACTATTATCAGGATAGCAAGCCTATGCAATGTAATGTAATAAGTACGATCTTCCTTTTCTTAGAACTTTTGATCGTTCTACACTTCGAATCGAACATATATTTCTCTCTCATTTTCGAAAATTTAACAAAATTGACGTTGAGGCCCTCTTTTCCACATCATTATTCAATATCATTCAGTTTTGGATAAAATAATAACACTAAAATAATAATACACGTGCTTTAATTTCTCGAAGATGAATTGGAATCTTCTAAAAGTACATAAGGAGAATTAATAAGGTCGCTTTCATTGATATTCAAGAGATGCAGAGGAAATGCCACAATATCCAAGGGAAACTGATAGCATATTTATATATTCTCTCTCTATACTTGTACATATATGTTTATTAAAAAAAAAAAAACAATTACGTTAAAATTAATAACAAAGTTAATAATCATTCTCTATAATATCAACTCTTCCGGTTTGGTAATGATTTTGTGGAGATCTTTTAATTTATCCAAGATTTATTTAGGTTTTCTATAATTAATTCTTTCAATGTTAATATTGTTATATATTGTTATCATCTGACAAAGTTGATATTCTTTCATCTCCTTTTTAATATTTCTGGAATTTTATTATTTATGAAAATTGCTCTTGGTAATCCTTTGTGCGAGTTCATTGATTTGTTCGGTGATTAAATTTAAATATTTTTTGCTTTTCATTTTGCTTTCAATGAATTGCAAATTGGCATCGCCTTTGTTTCCAATTCCATCCCAGATCATCACACCACCATCACTACCCAATTTTTTTTTTCTTCTCGTGAATCAATTTTACTTTTTTCAAACAATTTTTAAAAATTTAGAAACAGACTTTTGAATTTAATGATTCTCGAAATCTCAATTTAATTTGTTTTGATGGTTCATATTGATACTTTATCATACGACATTTGTTTTTGACTGCTTGACAGACCACAAACTATTGAATAATGATAACAAAAAATTCAAGTGCGCTTTCGGTATATTCATACTAACCCAGTGAATATTGATTTTGTTTAATAATAGATCTTTTTCTTGCATTCATCACATTAGAAAATTCCAAATATCAATGAGAAATTTTCAAAGTCTCACATCATTGTGAGAAAATTTCAAAAATTAATGTACCATATCATTTCGTTTAGGATTTTCTACAAATAAAAGTTAATTAACCCAAGTTTATGTTTTTTTAATCAAAAGGAAAAGAGTTATGCTTAATTTTTATTCTTGCAGACACGTTCAATCGTATAAAATTGTCTGATGAAGTACTAACAAAAAAAAAAAAAAAAAAAAAAAATAAACTGTACCTATAATTTATGCAGTATTTTTTATTTACAATTTAAAATTTGTTCAACAATGAAACATCTGATTGAACTCTCATCACATGAGTGTTACTTAAAATTCTTTGAAATTTCTTAACGATTCATATTGATTAATTACACATGCAAGCATTGAGTTTATTCTCGCGCACCATTTATTTCTAATGCATCGACATTTAAAGAAACTGCCATGTAGAGAAGCCATAGAAATGTATAAGAATGCTTATATCACAGAGGCTTGCATATTCACGAATTTCTCGTTAATGCTATCACTACGCTTGAATTTTTACTTGTAAGATTTCGTAGCAATGGATCGTGAGGACACTTTGAGGGATCCTGAGAGTATTTTAAGAGCAAATAGTGTATCATGCGACAAAAGGCAACACACAAGCGTATGTAACCTCGAGTTATCAGCAACTTCGTAGAAAACCCTATTATGTCACGTGTTTCAAGTAGCAGTGCATCTTAACCTCTCACGGTTAAGGTGTCAATTGGGTTGACTTTAAATGTTCACCTCCTCTACACGAAATGAGGACTTTAACTCAGTTTAACATTCAGATAACGATCGTGCATCTTAAAAAGAAAAAAATGTTCATATTTTTGTAATATACACTCCTGCTTAAAATTCTTAGGACTTTTATTTTTGGTATTCAGTACTTATTGTGGATTAACTTCTATGCATATTTTAAAATAATATATGTCTTATAATAGTACAATATACAATACAATATGTAAAACAATATATTTATATATTAACAGAGTTTTTATTGTGTAAAATATATTTTTATATTTATCGTATTCAATTGTATGTATGTATTGTATTTATTGTAAATACTATATTTATTGCATATAATTTATATCGTACTATTTTTGTTACACAGATATAGTATTTGTAGATTTCTAAGCGAGGGTGTACACTTAATGACGAAAATTAAGAAACAACATATTCCTCATCAAAAACTATTGTTCATTTTTAAACTTGAAATAAATATAACGTAAAAAGATAAATTGGAAATAAAAATATTGTGATGAGGTATCATACATTAACGGAATATAATTATTATATTTTGTTAATGTACGAATGTTACAATTTTTTTAAATCTATTTTTATAAAGATCACAATTAATATCGAAACAAAATCTTTATGACAAAAATTAAGAAACACGTCGTGTTTAATTTTCATTTTTAACAAAAATAGTAACATATAATTGTTCATTATTTTCGTGGAGTTTTAATAAAATCTTTAAAAAGATCCTTAGATTTTCATAACCGCATAACATTTACGAGCCATTAAATCCATTAAACTAACAGAAAACTCAATCAGTATATTACATCATTTTTCCATTAATTTCTTTTCTCTATTAATTTTATTTTATTGACGAAACAAAGAACTATCAAATGATATTTTATGTAATTTTATAAGTATTTTGTAATTTTACAAGTCTAGATATAGATTTAATACTTTGTACCATAAGAAGTGTTTTAATTACTTTAAAAGAATACTTAAAATCGTTGAACATATAAGATACATAATGTTTTCCATCATTTCTTACATTTGTATTAACAAATAAAAATCGACTTAGAATTATATTTATGCATTGTTGTAAATATATGGAATAAATATATTTTTCTTGCACTTTAACACATACATGGATTACTTACACATTTGTAAAACAAAATTCTTATGTATAATTAAGCTGTTTCTTAAGTTTTGCCAGTAAGTGTATAGTATATGTAATTTAAACTTTTGTAATTTTTAGAAAAAAAGGGAATGAAGTTAATTGATAAAACATTTGCTCAATTCGTTTCAACAATATTAACTATTATAGAGATATAGAGATTTCATATTTGTAAAATTTATATTATATTATATTAATAATAAATTTAAATTTATATAAATTTTTAAATAAATAATAAATATAAATTTATATTATGATATCTTTCTGTATCTCTAGTGCTTTACATTTGAAGTAATAAAATGACTTCGTATTATTTTAATATTACACAAAATCAAGTCGATTCTTTAGATGCTTTCAAGTTCACCAAGTAACAGCAACTTTATTAATAATTTCCGCTTGTTATTGATATTAATAGATTAGTATCTGCTAATATTTTCAATATTATTCAGTAATAGTATCAAGAAATATTTATTCTTTGTATCCCAATTGTCTCGTTTAAAAGTCTACTATACACCTTTCATTGTGTATCAAAAAAATTCATCACAACGTAGAAATATTCCTTTCAGAAACAATTGACACAATAATCAAATAGCAGAATCTCTTACATTCAATCATTCAAAGTACAAATTCTTTCTTTGTTGGCCTAACGATATTTCTCTCATTCGACTTTCTTCAACTTCGCATTGCACAGTCTTCGAATTCTGTTATTTCTAAACAGAAATGCAAATGGAACATCTGGCGCTATCATCTTTATTCAATCAAATTAGTCGTAGCTAATTTGATTTCTCGTTTTCCTCTATTTCCTTTTTCACCCTGTTTTACACCCTCTATTACTTCTTTAAACCGAAACGTTCGAGGCTAATTATTGGAAAATTCGGGCACGTGACATTATTAGACCGTCTTCTAGTTGTCGAATTTATCGGCAAAGCAATTTCGATCGAAAATAGGAAAATAAACAGAGAGAGAGAGAGAAAGAGAGAGAGAGAGAGAGAGAGAGAGAGAGAGAGAGAGAGAAGAAAAAAAAGAGTCTAGGCAGCTGAATTTACTTTTCCATATTCATCAGTTTTATCCGATTATTTGAGCTTATTCGAGCATGTTTGCCTTTGCACGATTCTAAAGAGGCTTACTTCCGAGCCAGAGGAAATGTATTTTAAAAAAGTGTCGAACGATTGCTGCCTATTTCGTTGGATATTCCATTGAAGTCAGAAAAGATATTCATCCAAATGACCATATGTGACCATCGTCGATTATCGACTGGAGTTGTTCAATGTTTATTTTATTAGCGGTACGCATTATCAATTATCATTTGTCCTTACGACGAGAAGTTCAAGGTTATATGATAAGAAACGAATTTTTGAATGGATAGAACAGTAGTTGATTTAACAAATAAATTTAGACGTTATTTTCTATATCGAGGGTTTTTGTTTCTCTGCCGTTTATTTTTCTTTCTTTATAAATATGCTGACTTGAAAAATAAAGTTTTATACAGAGAAGTGGTTGAATAATGGATGTGCTTGTTTATCCTCGTCTATAAAACTGGAATTTCCAACGATGTAACTTGATGTAATTTGAATGATTCACAGCGAGACACTAATTTAAAGGAGGTATTGCTTCATATTACGTGGAAACGAATATTTCTTTGTGCATTTACGTAAATGTCTTTGATTTAATCTTACCTAAACGTTTCAGTCTTCAATCAAATTTTACCCGTCCTTAATTATTAATATTGATATCAATATTAATTTTGATATTTTTAAAATATACATATATATAAAATTTAAAATTAATATAATTAAATAAAGTTTTATAATAAAAATATATTTCACTAATAATTAAAAATTAATAATATTATTAATAGTTTAAAGCAACGAAAATGAATTTTTACAAAATAAATAAGTAAAATTTATTTTGTACCTTTTGTATCAGGGTTAATTAATTAATTTTAATTATTTCGAAAGTGAATGATCTATATATATATATATATATATTATTTTTTGTGAAATAAAAAAAATAAATATATATTTAGAAATTAAATGTTTGTCGTATTTATTAATATCTAGTTTTCTTTTAAATAAGTTTAATTTATATAATGATTTCACGTGCAAGTTACGACAATTGTCTTTATAAATAAAAGTACTAATAACTTATTCTTAATAAATTGTTCTTGGAATCAATAGGAAAGAGATATTGACGTCATACTTTTGCAAAAAGAAACACTTTACTTTGTGCTTCTGAATATGCAGTTATTTTTCATTTATTTATTACTCTTGACTCAATCTGTCCCCCAGTGTTCAACATCGATTTCATTCATAAATTACGATAACTATATTCAAGTGAGATAGCTATGATGATCGTTGATGGATAAAAATTGCGTAGCTGGTAGTATAATATAATAACAATAATATTATATATTATTATATATTATAATATAATAACAATAATGTTTATATTAATATTATATTTTAACATAATTATATAGTACTACCGTCATTTTTCATTTTGTAGAACGTTCTAATTCGTTCGTTCTTACGAAAGCTTACAGAGAAATTATACTCTCTGGTCCCCCAGGATTGTTATTCTCTTGGCATTCGAAGCTTCCTTTAAGCTTCGAATCGACTGAGTTCCCGCATTCTCGAAAAACCTACATTCCCTTTTCACCAGAGACCACGAACGTGCCAATCTAGGAAATCAGACCGGCAGTCTATATAAATCAACGACGCGGTGACATTCCATTCTCTCTCAAGTCTCAAGCGTCGGTGGGTGAAATCTAGTTAAAGGTGGCCGCGCCCTGTGTGTGCCAAACACTCAACGAGCACCGTCTAACCGGCGAGCAAACGAACATCGGTACACGAACACAAGTATTACGGAGAACGAGCCAAAAGAACTAAGAATAAAAACTAGAAGAGAAGAGAAGGCTAACGAAGAAGGGAACGCGAAAGAAACGAAAAGGAAAACGTGAAAGGAAAACAGATGGGAGAAGATAGAAGAAGAAGAAGAAGAAGAAGAAGAAGAAGAAGAAGAAGAAGAAGAAGAAGAAGAAGAAGAAAGAAAGAAAGAAAATAAAAAAAAAAGAAAAAAAGAATGAAAGCAAAGGAAGAGCGTGTACAGTCGTAGAGACATATCACTCACTCGGCGTTGGTCTCCGGGGTGGGTAGATCGCCGATCGTGGTGAGGGTGAGGGTGGACCAGTACAGCGAACCGAGATACTTTCTGGTCAAGGTCGCGTACGCTCCTGGCCTGTACGGGTAGACCCATTCACCTTGGAATCCCTCCGCTTCGCTGAGCAAGTAGTAAAAGCAGCCGAACCAGTGAGCCAGTATCAGCAATATATGTATCAGATTCAGCACACGCCACAGGTTCGGATAAACCGTCCGCGACTCGACCATGTAGTAGTAATTGTACACGCGGTAGATCTTGAGGAACCTCGGGAACCTGAGCATCGGATTGCTACCGAGGTTCACTTGGAGGAGATCGAGCGGCAGCAGCGCCAGCAAGTCCAACACGAACGACTTGGACTTGAGATAATGACCGGCCAGTTTCTTGCTGTTGTACACCATCAGTCCTTGCTCGAGGTAGCCGGTACGAAACTGCACCGCCACGTCCAGAAAGAACACTAGGTCCGTGAAACCGTCGCAGGCGAGCCAAGCGGCCGGCGCCACCGCCTGCAGCTCCGGCAGGCTTTGCCTCACGATCAACGTCCACAGATTGTACAGCACGCAGCCGGACAGCAACATCAACCAGTAGTAGTAAAAGTTCTCGTCTGGATTCACCACGGTCTTGGGTGGTTTCTGCGGCCTCCTCGGTCGTCGTCGGCGACGGCCGCTCGAATCCTTGTCGTCGGCGGCGTCACCTTCGCCCTCGCCCGTGTCCAACGTCTCCTGGCTCTCCGGTATCTGTCTGGTGGAAAATCGCTTGAGGAACGAGTCCTCGCGTTTCAACGGCGGCTTCTTCTGGATCGTTGAGATCGCCGACGAGAGTTGCACCGTTGTCCGTAGCTTCATCCATCGTTGGTTGCTCTTCGTTCTGCGAACAGACAGAGAAATAGATCGCCAGTGAGGGACGAAACTGGGGCTGCGAGGTCCGGGTCGAAGACCGAGGTCGCAGAGAGATAGAATGAGACCGAGTCGAAGTTTCTGAACGGGGAGATCAGAGAGATTAGAAATTGTGTGCTTACCTAGGTGACGTCGTTCGATATTTATCGAGGAGAGGCTTGAAACTTTCCGACGCGGAAAGTGTTTTTTTTCTTTTTCATGGAGAGGGAGAGAAAGCAATTTCTCGACCAGGCTCTTAATACCTCGTTTGCGAGTCGGTAAATATTCCGACAAATTGCATTCTACACGATTATTTATTATTTACGTTAATTAACGTGATAATAAATAATCTATCCACGAACGTCAAAATATCTTACAACTCGCAGATAAAGTGGTAAAAAATATCATTTGAATAAGATCTTTTATGGATCGATAAGGAAATAGTAAGGATATTTAATAAAAGTCACAGGATAGATAATTAAGTACGTAATAATAATGCGTCGAAGTACGATATTTTAGGATTTAAACGTCTGAATTTATAATAAATAAAAATTTTGAGGTGAAAGTAAATTTTTAAATTTGTTCAAGCCACGGTGATTCTATTATCATCTTGAAATGATTACAACCCCACATCTCTTAAGCAACACGTAATTTTAATGAATCTTCCATTTATGAAATAAGTTTTCATTTGTAAAAAAAACGTTTTCATTTATAAAATATCTTTTGCATTAAAACATCGCAGTTCATCAGAAACAATTAAACTGAAAAACATTTCAACGCGTACGGAATAAAATAGTTAACTGCAACTCAATTACGCGCCATTAATCACTATTCTAATTGCTGCGAAGATAAATGTAGCTGGATGTTAGATTGTTTATCTTTCGCGTTATCGTAATTTCCAGTGACCGAATTTTCTTCTTCGGGTGTAGCAATCATTTTCGAATTGAAATACCATAAGTAATGCTGTTTAATTTCCAGAGAATGTTCAAAAATTATGTGTCCTTATTAGACTGCGGATGTTTACATACGTAAAACAAGCAAAAAAGTGAAATTAATGAAATTTATATTCATAAAATGTGTAAATATGCATGGCAAATATCTATGAGAAGTATATAAAATTTTTGAGTAATATGTTATTTAATGCTATTTGAAATTCAATATACTGAGTAACAATATAAATTGGATTCAATAACAATACATATTAACTCAATAATATATATATATATATAATTATAAAACTTATATAAATTATTATTATTATATATTATTATATACAAATTATTCTGGCTTTTTCATATTTCACACTCAGATATTGAGATTTATTAGTTAATGTTAACTTGTGACTATTAAAATGCTAAAAAAGTTTCACGTGAGTATATTTTTATCTGTGAGTGTATTTTAATGCCATTATGATACCGATGACTTGGTTTGTATTGATTTTTTAAATTATATACATAGTCGTCTAAAATGGTAATTAAGTATGATGAAATCAATATGCTTTTTAATTGAAGAAACGTATGCAACATGCAAAATATTTTTGCACGGACATCCGTAATCTAGATCACGACAGAAGTTTGACAGAAGTATTCTACTAAAAATGGACACCTACCATAAACTTGTCTTTGGGACTTTAAATTTCAAGGTCAAAATTTTTTTTTATCGAATCATTCATCGCAAATTCTAAAGGAACTATGATTCCATTCTGTTACGAAATGTCGTAACAAATGGTCTTATGATCAATTGAGTTTTCTTTATTTATCGAATGCTTATTCGCGGAATGATCATTTTCATAGAATAAATCATCCTTTAAATGTTTGAGTTATGCGCAAGTCCTGTTAACGACGAAGAGAGAGATTATTGTTTAGCTGGCGATATAAAGTAAAAAATATACAGAAGATCGATGCGATTTGGACAGTCAGTTTCGAGATCAGTGTTAAAAATAACGAAGAGTGGAGTCCATTAGCTCAAGGAAGAACGAGTCATCGCTCTTGTTCGTGCTTATCCGTTAATGGGTTTGCGTGGTACTCCCTGTCAGGTTAGAATTGCACATAATATAGCCGGACAAATAATCAACGAAAAAAAAAAAAAAAGGCCTGTCTACGTCTTTATAAAACGCATCAGCTGCTACTGCAAATGAACCATTGCTCGTTGAAATCCTCTCGCTGTTGAGCATTAAATAAATTGTGAAGAAATATTGGATCCAATATCGGATATTGTCCTGCGGGTATTAATAAATTGTGCAGAGACACTTTCTGCAAAGTGACATGTTCACGGACGAATGCATTTTTCGCGTAGAAGCGTCCTGAATCAGCAAAGCGTCAAGAATATGAGCTCGCGAAAATCTACGTGTAATGGGTTAGAGATTCAAGCAGGGATGCCCCAACAAGGTGCCATATCACCGACAGAATTTATTATCCTGTTAACAAGTGCATCGTATTTTCAATATTGACGCTCTCGCGTTACATATCAGGTTACACCCTGACAAAGATGCTCCATTAACTATATCATGCATGACGATGTGCTGTTTCATTTCAGTTAACCTGTTTGCTAATTGTTTTTGAAATTACGAAATGCTCGAAACGCGATTTATAGTTCGGTACGTTCGGTTTTTTTTTTTTAAATTTCGGCCAGATCATTGGACATCTCTAGATATTTTTTTTCCTTCTTGTCGATTTGGGATTTTTCTTTGCTTTTTATTATATCGCAAGCTAAGTAATAATTTCATTCTTCATCGTTCAGTGGCTTCATCATGCAGCATTTGATGCGGAGTTCGAGGTTCTTTTTTAAAATATATCGTTCTGTAAATAAAGAGAACCTTTGAGTATTTAAATATAAGTAAGCAATAAGTATTAAATATAAGTAATTATATAAGTAAGAGGACCTTTTAAGTATTTAAATATAAGTAAATAATAAGTATTAAATATAAGTAAGTAATGAGTATTAAATATATATAAGTAATAATATAAGTAAGAGAATCTTTAAGTATTTAAATATAAGTAAGTAATAAGTATTAAATATAAGTATTAATATAAGTAAGAGGACTTTTAAGTATTTAGATATAAGTAAATAATAAGTATTAAATAAATATAAGTAATAATATAAGTAAGAGAATCTTTAAGTATTTAAATATAAGTAAGTAATAAGTATTAAATATAAGTATTAATATAAGTAAGAGGACTTTTAAGTATTTAGATATAAGTAAATAATAAGTATTAAATAAATATAAGTAATAATATAAGTAAGAGAATCTTTAAGTATTTAAATATAAGTAAGTAATAAGTATTAAATATAAGTATTAATATAAGTAAGAGGACCTTTAAATATTTAGATATAAGTAAGTAATAAGTATTAAATATAAGTATTAATACAAGTAAGAGGACCTTTAAGTATTTAGATATAAGTAAATAATAAGTATTAAATATAAGTAATAATATAAGTAAGAGAACCTTTAAGTATTTAAATATAAGTAAGTAATAAGTATTAAATATAAGTAATAATATAAGTAAGAGAATCTTTAAGTATTTAAATATAAGTAAATAATAAGTATTAAATATAAGTAATAATATAAGTAAGAAAACTTTTAAGTATTTAAATATTTAACACTTAAATTAGTGCCCTTTACTCTTTGTTCTTATTAATACTTTTTTTATTAAAGTAGTTTGAAGTAGTTATTCTTTAAATAACCTTATAAATAAAGAAAACTTAAATATCGTAAGACTCGGAAATTATTTTTCCAGTTTCTTTACTTTCCATATTTTCTTTGAAACTGAACTTTTATCTCTCCTGAAGAATGTTATAAAATACAACGAAAAAAATTGACCTTAAACTTTGAGGTTAAGACCAATTTTGAGATATCTCCATCGATCTGTCAAACTCGCGACATATAACTTTTGAATCACCTTGTACAATCGCTCAGAGGAGCTAAATCAATTAGCTCCACTTTTTTGTAAATTTCTCCTTTTTTCTTTCTTAAAAGAAGCAAAAAGTCTTTTGAAAAGCAAAGAATTCTTTCAAGGATTGAGAATATACTAGGAACAGAACAGAAATGCAGGAGCGGAATTTTGTTTCTGAAGAAGTTTGGTGAAAGTGCTAAATTTTAGATAAAAAAGAACAGTCGATAAAAGTTCGTAGGATCGAATAATACATAAAAATTGATTGAGATTCTCGGGAAAGTAAAAAGATTAAAAGCTCAGAAGTTATATAGTATTAATAGAAAGATGAATAAAAGATTACATTACTAAAAGACGCATTAGCAGAAAGATAATTCTTTCCAAGATTTCCTAATGATTAATACATTTTTCAACAATATTTAATGAGAAATTACATTATTTCAAACAATGAATAGATAAACTTGATTTAAAGTTAAATTTATATTCCCCTCAATCGTTGTTCAATATTTTGTCATCATAAACACAGGGCCAGCTTCAACGTAGATGTACATATTTAATTGAAAAGAAAAGAAGTTTCATCATTTCTTTCGAACTGAATAATTATCGTTCGAGTTGCTTTTTTCTTGTTAATCTCAAAATGAAGGCTGCAACTTTTTAAGCAAGTTTCGTTTAATACACGCGGCGAAACAAAGAGAAACGAGTATCGTGGTACCGTTTCTAAGAAGTTGCAAGCTTTTGAATAGATTTACGAGTGTCTTCCCCATTTGAAGCTCACCACTTGCAAACCGAGACAGTCCATCTCTGACCGATAGTTTCTTCAAACTGGTTCGTTTCCTTTTCATCTAGTATATATATATATGGAAATCGAACAGTCACAATCGACGTTGTTAAAGTCGCTGAGAACGAACAAGCCGAGAAGATTCGAGCGAAAGGAAGGAAGAAAGAAGAAACGAATGGTGATAGAGAAAGGAATTATCGTTGCATCTCTCGAATCGTTCGGCTCCGTTTTTACAACTTTTCTTGCAAATTCCATGCATGATTCGTGGAACAAGACCTCTTGCTAGGGAGCAACACATGTCTTTGAAACATCTCGTTCATCACACGCGTCTTGCTATGGATGTAACAACAGTACATAATAAACAGTATCTATGACCGTTGCAAGCAGACAGATTAATCCTACTTGCGTTTCATTCGACAGAAAAAAAGAAAAAANAAAAGATATTTTAATTTCGATTAGCTGATATACTACATTTTTAGCAGCAATAGAAAAGAAAAAAAGAAAAAAAAAAAAAAAAAAAGAAAAAAAGAAGGACCCATTGAAACGACCACGTCGATTCTTTCTATTTTACTTTTTGACAGTCTTTTCTTTCTGTTTCTTGCGTTGTTCTTTCTTTTTTTTTTCTCTCTCTCTCTCTCTCTTTCCGACAGATTCGTTCTCTAACACTGTGACAAGTAGATCACGGACGGATACTTGAAAGTGAGAAGTGAGCGAGAAAGATCGAGTAAGATCGAGTTCAAGTATCAGAGCATCGGATGGATGAGAGGCAGACAGACAGACAGACAGACAGACAGACAGATATAGACAAACAGACAGAGACAGAAACATCGAGAGAGTTGTCAAGTACATTATATAGACAGAGAGGCAGAACGAAACTAAAGGTAAATATAAACTTCATTATGCCACTACGCATTCTTTAATCGTTAACACACCCATGTTCAGTGTATCGTGATCAGTGTGTCAGTGTTTGAAACGTGTCACGAGCGTGTCGTTTGATCTGCGCGTGTCATCAGACTGCAAGTGTTCGGTGTTCGGTGTGCGTGTTTAGTCTGGTTTGATCCGTGTGTTTGTTCGCTAAACGTTTTCGGTGCTCGGTGGTCAGGAACTACACTTAGGAATCAGTCTTTCTTTCTCTAATTTAGACGAGCTGGTAGAAGGGTTGGGCAGTTGGGGGAAGGGTGTCAAGCATCAGCATTCGTCGAAAAATCAGCGTTCTCTATGTTGCACGATGTCGATAACAGTTGGCAACTAAACTAACGACGATGTTTAGTAATTTCATACTTTTGCTCCTTCCTCCTCGTAATCTCTTGCGAGGTGTCGTGTACATACCGATTTCAGTGAAACTTTCAGAGCTCTGGAGGCTTCTAACGAACATCTAATTCGATTGTTTTCTACAATTAATATTTAATATTAATTAATACTTTCTAGAAATATTTATTATTAATATTTTCTACAAAGAAACATTTATTATTAATATTTAATATTAATTAATATTTTCTACAAAGAAACATTTATTATTAATATTTTATATTAATTAATATTTTCTACAAAGAAACATTTATTATTAATATTTTATATTAATTAACATTTTCTACAAAGAAACATTTATTATTAATATTTTATATTAATTAACATTTTCTACAAAGAAACATTTATTATTAATATTTTATATTAATTAACATTTTCTACAAAGAAACATTTATTATTAATATTTTATATTAATTAACATTTTCTACAAAGAAACATTTATTATTAATATTTTATATTAATTAACATTTTCTACAAAGAAACATTTATTATTAATATTTTATATTAATTAATATTTTCTACAAAGAAATTGAAACATTAGATTTTCGAATAATGTAACAGCTCGCAAATATAATTTAATATTTTCCTCAATTTAATTTTTTTTCTCTTATCAAATTGACGCAACAGAGAAAGAGTCGTTATGAAAAATAAAAGAATGAAATTTGTTCGTATCGTTCGCTGCTTTTTCACGTTTATCGTGCCATGTCAAATTAAAACAAAAGGAATATTAAATTTTGCTTCCACAGAAATATATAATTTGAAAGAGAAAAAAAAAGGATAAACGATTATTTCGATCATCTCGTTGGTAATTTTATTTCCGGCGAAACGGATCAACTTTATCGAAAGAGACGAAAGATCTTCGTTTATATTACGCATTATGAAAAATATGAATTCTGTTAACGAGTTACTTCGTTTCAAAAGGAAATCTAATTATATTTTAATTATCAACATACGTTAATTAAAATAACCAATTATATGATAATTTAAACACATTTGTAAATATAAAGCAAATTTCTAGGTTGTTGCACAATCTCGTATCCCGTTTCTCGAACTGTTTCGTTCATTTTTAAGTTGTAAGACATTCAACTAATTGTTATTTCACTCGATGGTTATCTTCTTGAAAAGTAAGTTTCTCGAAGAAACAGTTTCAAACTAAAAGTGTGTATGTTTAAACTGTTATATAAAAAAAAAAAGAAGTTATCCAAATTATTATCAGAACTATTTAATTATAAACTTATTAATTATGAACTTATTTCATTATAAAACCATCCGAAAATCATCCGTGGTGACATAAATCTGATTAAAATTGAAAGTCGACGAAATTTTTGATCTCGACGATTGATTAATTATGCACCGCGGCACAGTGTAAATTCACGTGCAAAGTTTCACGAAATTTGAAATCGGTCCACCTCTTCTTGTCAACGATAGAGAGATTCGTAAAGATTCCTTGCAACTACGTATATATCGATACAGAGTTCTACGTGTTCTTGCATTCTAGCTTCTCATGCATTAAAGGTATCAGTGCATCGAGGACGAATTTTTAACGCATTGCCGACCACAGCTGGCATCTAACCGATTTCGAACGTAACAAATGAAACGTAGAACGAATTGCCAATTCTCAGATGCTCGCCACTGGTTCTGGTTCGCGTTGCTTGTTGGATGAAACTTGCAAGCTCACGCGATCGTTCGCGACCCGCGAGTCGATAAATGCGTTAAAAGTTCAGCACTGGAGCACAATTTTCCGACGTGTCTCTCGGAAACGGAAGTGAAAGGGACAGTCTCCTGGTCGAGCGTATCGACGTTAACGATCTTCAACTATTATCGTTGGCCCTTTCAGTGTCAAACTAATTGCGAATAGGTCGCCAGGAGACGACAATTGTCTAAGAAACTGATTCTACCCCAGCGAGGGAACGAACGTAGATTCCTTTCACGAACGCATGCCAAATGCCAAAGAATGCTGCAGTCTCATTTCAATGCGTGCATTTATTTATTTATTTATTTTCTTAATTCTCTAGTTATTTTTTTAATACATCAGTTCTAACGATAATACTCTTCCGAAAATGTTTGATTGTTTTTCTTGCTTCCCTGCTACCAAAATTCTCACAGTCTGCAATGTATTCACGGTTTCATTTGTACAACATTAAATACCACGTATGCATTCAATAGTCTTACAGATGTCAACAAGGATTAAGAATCTTAATTTAAGAATCTTAATTTTACGTTCACGAAAATGTGCTTCATAATTGAAATTGTAAATGTGCTTTGTAATTATAATTCTATATCCACAGAAATTCTGTAATTCTGTATAATTTTAATTCTACAATGAGCAACACAGAACGTACATATGGATTTTTAATATTAGTAATAATGGATTTTTGATATTAATAATATTTTATCCAGTGTTTGTACGTAGAATACAAAAGGAGCAAAACATGTACTGTTTTTTTAAAGATGTTTTGGCTTTTCGAAAAAAATTTTATGACCTTGTCAACGGTATTCTGGCAGATATAAATTGTTTTCGTGGAGTCAGTTTTGCATCATAATTAATTTAAATGAAAAATTGTCAATACTTTAAACTTCGTCAAAGAAAAAAATTAGACAATTTTTATTTTTCAAAGTGTTCTTTTTCTTTTAAAAAATTGTAAAAATTCACATACATGTAAAAACACTGAATACTTTTATTTATGATTAAATCCGTCGCGCTTTTGAAGATTAAAGTTTCCCCATTTGCAACAACCTCTTAAAACTTTTCGTATGATTTTCTCTCATTTTATTGAACTTTGAACATTGAAGTTAAACAACTAAAATTCAAAAAAATCCCAACATTTCGTCATTTAACTTTAATGTTCAAAGTCCAATAAAATTGCAATTAATTTCGTTGTAAAGAGAAACTTTCAATTTTCAAAATTTCATGATGGTTCAAGTTAGAAAAAAAATTTTTACAATTTTTATGAATGAAATAACTTTTTTACCTACGTGATGTGAAAATGTCTGTCAGAAAAAACGAACTTAGGACAGTCAAAATAGAAGTTTTACGTTTTAAAATGAAGCCAAGTAGATTCTGAAGCTTGTATGATTTTCTTTTACAAAGTTACAACAATTTAAAGTATCGACATCATTATTATGTCATGCTCTGTATATTCATTACTTTACTGTATATTCATAAAAATTCTGTACGAATATTTTGTAATCAAAGCATTCACATAAATTCCATATGTATTTTACTATTTTTAATATTAGTAATATTAGTAATTTTATTATTAATTTATTAATATTAGTAATTAATAACTAACTAATAATATCAGTAATTAATTAATATTACATAAATTAATAATATTAATCATAATTGATATTATTAATTTATTCATATTAGTAATTTTTATCAATTATTATTAAATTTGAAAATTCCTTTCAGAAACTTTCGCTCTGTAAATTTTTTTTACTAGAATTTATTAGTTCTCTTGAAGTTTCACGTGCCATTGACTCCACGATACGTGCTGCGCTCCATTAAAACCGATCCCTTTAAATGGTTTATGTGTGTTTTACATGAATTCATCTATCTAAAAGAGAAACGAGCCACTCTCACGCATATATATAACTATCTTTGTCTATCATTACAAGTTATTACACTTTGAAACAAATAATATCACAGATTATCATGAAAACATTATTAAAGATTTCAAAAATTCACGAATAATTTCGATGGTGTTTAATTTCATCGAGAGTATAAATAAAAATTTGACCGCTGGTAAATTCAATCAATATTTTCAAGCGAGCACTTTTAACATACTAAATATTCATCTAATCAATATTATCTTCACATTACGAACTGTTTTACGATTATACATAATTAGTTGCACATAGCTTTTTGTCGAATGTGTACAAATAGAATTAGAATTGGCAGAAGATACATGGTATATGAATACAGAATTTTCCATGGAACTGTCGTACATAGTTGTTTTACGTAGTATCGTCAAATAAATTTTATCGCGTAAGCTTAATGAGTGCAATCGTGGCATTTAAGCGTCCACGATAAATTGAATTAACTGGTTCACGCGACTGTGCAGACGCGTGGAAACGGGGCTTTAGAGAAATTGTGTCCCGTCGCTCGGAAATAAAACGATCGTGAGAATTGCGAGAGAAAAACTGCTCCTTCCGTGTGTTGCTCCTCGATTAAAAGTTTTCCCTTTTCTTTTTGTCTTTCTCTCTCTTTTCGCCGTGCTGCGTTGATATCAACAGTGCATGCACCGAAGAAGAAAACGAGCATAATGATGATGCGAATTGATTGCGTTCCTTCGAATACCATAAAACCAGATTGTAAGGCCTCGGATATTTTCCGGACGTTAAGTTTCCGTCAACGTTCGAATTTACGCGTCGCCATAAAATACGAGGAACCAAATGATCGATCCGACGTTCGAATTGATTATTTGTTTCGAAATTCGTTTCGTTCGCTTCCGATTTACTTCCGAATTTAAAGTGAAATGGTACTGTTTGCGAAACGCCTTGGATTCATTTTGTTTTGAATTAGATTTTGAATTACGCTGTAATAAATATTTTTTCTCTGTACGATGACACCTCAATTTTTTCTGGAAAATATGTCATACGAATGTAGTCTCGCGAGAAGTTACAATAAATATTGTAACGCAACGATGACGCATTGGTTTTTCGTTCAAATATAATTTAAATTAAATGAACTTGATCAACAATGGATAATTCGAGGTCATCGTTATTTTATTAAATTTTTAATTGCAGGAAAAGAAAGAATTTACGGAGTGAAAATTAATTAGCAAAGATCGATAATGTGTCTACTGAAACGAGAGACAATCAAAAGGAAATTCGTAATGCAATGTACAATTTAATTTTTAAATTTCAAACAAATATCGCAAATTTGTTTCTACTTTTTACTAAACAAAAACCAGTTCATCGTTACATTGCAATCTTTATGTTTATTACAACTTAATACAAACATTTATGAATCTAATTTATATGACTGTTTGTATTTGTACTCGTATAATGTGATATGATTTTTCAGAAAAGATTAAAGCACTTTTTATATCATATAGAAATGTTAAATTAATTGAATTTACATCGTACTCATTAATCCAAATATCTTTGTATTTCCGATTTCCGTTTTTACTTGTTTTTGTATTAAATTTTGAGAATACTAAAGCGTTAATACGTTATATTTCAGTATCGTTCACAAGTGGTAGTATTGCTTCGATGGTAAAATTTTTAATCCTCTGACGAATAAATTTATCTCACAATTGAATTGTTTATTACAATAGTGTACTTATTAAATATTCTATTATTTATCATTGTTGGACTTTACATAAAATATGAAAATTTTTACGATTCGATACTCGTCGTTCAAACTTCGTAATAAGCTATAGTTCTTTGGTATATTGTTAATACTACGTGTATATCATAATATCATAATACAGTTATTCGAAATGCTTATAAAATTTTTGAATTAATTTTCAAATAAATAGTTATATATATATAATAGCATAATTGTGCTATAAATATGTAATATACATATTTATAATAAATGTATAATAAATTATAGCATAATTATAATAAATATATAATAAATTATAGCACAATTATAATAAATATATAATAAATTATAGCACAATTATAATAAATATATAATAAATTATAGCACAATTATAATAAATATATAATAAATTATAGCACAATTATAATAAATATATAATAAATTATAGCACAATTATAATAAATATATAATAAATTATAGCACAATTATAATAAATATATAATATATGCTATAATAAATATATAATAATATATGCTAACTTAAATACTAATAGCTTTAGAAATTTTATCTATGATTAAATTTGAACACCAAGCGTAAAAAATTTGAAATTTGTATCTGTTACTCTATCATACCAATGAACTGAAATTAAATAAAATGTTAAACCATCACGTGTAACATTAAAGAGAAAAGAAAATATTTACTAATGAATCTTTCATTTACTCCATCGAATCGAAGATACGTAGATACTTTCGATTAATTTCTTAAACTACGTTGAAATAAAGCATCTAACTACCACTTATTATAATACCTTCTTAACACTTTCTTGCGTTTCATTATGTAAATTATATGAATTATATTTCAATTGCACGTGATTCGCATGACAAAAGTGAAAATATGAAAAAGAAAAAAAAAAGAATTCGAAGGAACACGTTTCATCCAGGTGGTTCCATCATCATTTTCGCCCTTCTATCCTTAGTGGGTGATCGCTCGGTACTATCGAAAATAGAAACAGCAATTGGCCATTAGCTATGTCATCTAGAATAGAGTGGGAGCGTGTAATGTGTTCCGTGGTTGAATTGACGCTGCAACCCAAGAAGAAGAGATTGGCAAAGAGGATAGAATTGCGATGAAACTAGTGGCTAGCCAATACTTTCGTATAGGTGTAACGCTTGTCGAGATCGACTCGTGTGCTCACGATGTAAAAAGCAACGAAACGGCCAGACAATCGAACACCATTTCTCGATTGTTCGTCAATCAATTGTGATTCGTGCGTTAACTCACAATCAGACGTTGCCTGGTTTCAAGTATTCGCTTTGATCTCGGTTAAATGACGATGAAAAATAAAGGGAACGAAGGAGAAGACAATTGCAAAAATTAAATTTCGATACTTTCGTTTGTCAACAATTTAACTGCACTGTTTATGACATGAAGTTTATACTTTAGTCAGACTGATATTAACTGCTGCTAAAACGACAATATTTTGCATTTGTTTCATGTATTACAACGATATTTTATACGTTATTCTTCACATTACTCTTCGGTACAATTAAAATTATTTTGTTTCATTAATTTATTTATTTTTATCATACTAATATACAACATAATTTCTTTTTATTTTTGATCCTCGATTATGTCGAGATAACAAACAGTTTAGAGGCTAAATTTACTTTATGAGTTTTTGATGTTTGCAAGACTGCAATTATAACTTCTCAGTAATATATCAATTAAAGATTAGAAACTCTTCAAATATTATTTGTTACCTATGTAATGTTTTTTCAAACGTGTTCACAAATTGGAAATTTCTGCAAACGTTGCAAATGGAATGTAAAAGTCGTAAATAAATCTTAAACTGTAATATTAAATAGGATTCATAAGGAATTAAATATGAAATTGTAATTAACTGTAATTAACTTGATTAACTTAATTATAATATTTCAATATTTAACTGTAATATATAATATTAAACTTGTAATATATAATAATATTATACTATAATATTAATATATTAATATATTATAATATTATACTATAATATTAATATATTAATATATTATAATATTATACTTGTAATATATAATATTAACTTAATTACAAAAACTGTAATTAACTTAAGAATCAAACAGCCTTCAATAATAAGTAAAAATTGGACAATATTATAAAATAAAAGTATATAAAAAGGACACATATCATATTTTTATTAACATAAAAATTCTCACAATAAAACGATTTGCGACCAAAAAAAAGAAAATCCATGGAAATGCTATAAATTCAATTTTAGAATCTCAGTGGAGGAATGGACAGCAGAGATAAAAACATAATGACGTGGATTGATTGAAAGAAACAATTCCAATTGCATTGCATTAACTCGATGTAATTGGCTCTTAATCGGTTAAAGTCCCGTGAACGAACGAATGAATTTCTCTTGCCCGAAAGACAAAAAAAAAGAAAAAAAAAAGAAAGAAACCACAATGGTATAAAAGGGAGAGACTTGAGACCAGACAATATTCCAATTAACGTTAAATTCCGGTGTTCTGAGTAACGAGGAATGTTCAAGAAGTCTCGCAGAAACGATTAAAGGCTCTCGAAACCTAGAAGAGACCGCGGGGAATACAGCGAAGCGACGTCTCAGCTGAGATTCCCTGCGAAAGTGGTGTGCCGTGTAACATCAAAGCGACGAGAGTCGACTGTGGCTCAGAGGGGAAACAAAATAGCTCGTAGCCCTTGGTTGGCAGTTTCTTCTTCGTTTTCAAGGCAAACGGCCCTGGGTTTCGTTGGCCAGGTTCACTGGCTTGCGTGCCGGTGAAACCCCGGCGAGATTTACATCATGAACGAGGCCGAGAGTGGAGCCGTGTACTTACGTACGTACATACGTATGAGCACGTGTCACTCGGAAGAGAGAGAAAGACAAGTATTGCGTCGTAGTGTGTGTACGGATGGCTGATCTGAGGCTACGGTTATAACACGTGGACTGTCCGTGCTAATTAATTTCACCTAAAATTAACAAATTTAATGTAACAAATTATTTTTACTAAAATAAAATTTATAAATTATTAACTCACAATGTAAGTTTAACCGTTATTGCTAGCACTTTAATTTATCATTTATTAATTTTAATTCCCCTATTTAATTTTCATTAAATTGTACAGAGTTTTTCGTTAATTTTATTATATGTATATTTATATTTAATATAAATAAATTATATATTAAAATTATTTAAATATAAAATATTGAAATATTAAAATTATTTAAATATAAAATATTGAAATATTAAAATTATATTAAAATATTTAAATTATTTAAGTATAAAATATTAAAAAATTAAAATAATAAAATTATTTAAATATAAAATATTAAAATATTAAAATTATTTAAATATAAAATATTAAAATATTAAAATTATTTAAATATAAAATATTAAAATATAAAATATTAACCATTATTATGTTACTATATATCGTATTTGTTAACATGTTACGGAAGAACGTTGAGATATTTTATGGGAATATATACATTTTAGACTAGATTCATTATAATCAAAGACCACAACTAGAATTAAACCTCTTATGACAACACGGTTTCTCTATAATACCATGTAAGAATTGCGACAATGGTATTCTGATAACACGGTTTCCATATTGTCAGTACACTTGGACGACAATTCTCACGTAGCATGAATTTTTCCATCATGCTGTTTCTCTATTCTTCAAAGTTTCGCTTAGTATGATTTCGATACGGAAGAAACAAATCGTATTATAAAATAAATTACAATCAGAATGAAGAAATCATAGGATAGCAATTACTCCTTTGATTAAAATATTTTTGATTATAAATTACGATTTTATTATTATTAATAATAATAAATGAAATTGTTTTCGTTGTCAATAGTCATTACCGATAAGAGAGATTTATTTTGGTTACAGTTATCGGTCAGGGAAACTATTTCGGTTGCTCATAATGGTTATCGAAGAAGGAAATTTATTTCCGTTCCCTTTCTTTCAATTTCCCCGCGATTTACACCAGAAAGTAATTCTATGATTTTTGAATTATTTAAATCTGCGGAGGATTATTTCAATTGAATGCAAAACAATAATTCATACACTTTATATTATTATGAGCGATTGAAATAGAATTTCCTCGTTGATAACTGTTATGAGAAATAAATTTCTCTTGTCGATAATTATTATAAGCGACTGAAGTAGAATTCCTTTTATCAACAGTGGTCGACTGGGAAATTTTCGGTCAGTTATAATAGTCATTTATGATCGAAAGTTTCAATTTTTTGATCGTGGAGTCTCTTGAAAAATTTTCTTCACATTTTGACATTATCTCATTAATCTCAATTAATTTTAAATAATAAACAAATTTCAAGTTACTAACTTTTTTTTAAAACATTTCTCTGAAATAACTGTACATTTTGTTTAAAAATATTCAGACGTTTGCATATTTTTAGTGAGAGTATTTACATCTACTATATTTCATTAAAATAGGTGAAAATCAAGTTACAATGTTTTCATCTTTTACATCAAAATTATGGTTAAATATAATAGATTATCATTAAGTTAATTTTTAAAATATTTGTAATTGTCAAATTTTGTAGAGTTATTTCATTGGCAGGTTGAAAGTTAGGGAAAATTGAATTGAGAAGATTTATAAAATGATATTCAAATCGAAAAATAATAAAATATATTATTGCTATATATTTTAACAGATAATTTATATATATGTATGTATAATTTATTGATTTTATAGGAACATGATAAATGTTGTCTCTAATTATTAAATTATCATTAATTTTATCATTTTAATTGAATTCAAATACTGCTACTATAAATAACAACTATCTAAATATTTTTGAACAGTAATGCACCTCATGCTTTTTTATTAATTGTACCATTAATTATTCCATATGAAATTTTTTCAATTTCCTTATTAAAAAATCACATTTAATTTTTCTTTACATTTATATTTCTCTAGTAATAAGTGAAGCACAAATATATAATATGTGATAGAAATTTTTCAATCGTTTGTATTATATGAATTAATTTTTATTGATTAAATGATTAGTGAAATACAAATAGATAATATGTGATAGAAATTTTTCAATCATTTGTGAATAATGTGAATTAATTTTCAAAGTTTGCTCGACTCTTTCATTATAAACGTATACACAGTTAGTTAGTTCTCAACGTGTCTTCATTCTTGTTTATCTGTTTAGTGAAGTATTGGGACCATTACATTTTCTAATTTTACATTTAATAATTGTATTATGTGTTAACGTTATTATTTGAAGATTTATGTAATTCTCTAGTATCCCCTTATGTTTCTAACAATGCAGGAGAAATTTTATATAAATTAAACATAAACTCCAACTATTAAATTAAAATTGAAATTCCATTTAAGAATTAAGGACATGGGACAAAGTTTTACTTTTGGCACCATTTTATTTTTAAATTGAATTTAATTATGATGTAATTTCTTTCATATTTGTTAAGATCAGTTCAATTGTTCTTTTTACACAAGTATGTCACATACTGCTCATTTGTATCTTTTATAATCTATTATTCAAACAAGTGTTATTCAAAGAAATTAAAAACGATCTAAAATATAATTGTTACCACAAATGTTTGGCGAAATAGTAGCATGAAAGTGATCGCATTTATGCTATAAATAAATTGCGAATTAAAGGATACAGATAAACATATATATAACTTTTAATTCGCACGGTATTTATAGGCTGCGAGTTTCGAAAAAGCGGACACGTAATCACGAACAAAAAGTTAGTTTGAAGAAGTGATGACATCAGTTGAAAGTTTGTGAATGCTCTTAGTTAGTAAAGATACGCCAGAAAAAGTTCCGATCGTAAATTTATCTTGCAAAAGGATTAATAAAAAGATAGGCAACTGCCTAGACAGTTAAATGAAAAACTTTCGTGACTGATTGTGTGAAAGACGAACTGCATAAGTTTGACGAATTGATGACAAATTTTTTAACTAGAGTACATTACGAAAGAGTAATTGAAAATTTGGAAATTTTCGTAATTTTATATCAATAATTTATATTAATAATTTTGTACTAATTTTTCGGTATTATAATAACGTGTCTAATATCTATTACAAGAAAATGATGAAACGAAATGATTCTGCACATAATCTGTGAGAATTTCATGCCCTTGATGTGTATATCAATGAACGTACATGAGTCTGACGAATTAATTATATTTTATTTTATGCAGTATAATTTAGAAAAAAAAAAATAGTTTAAGACTGAAAGTATCTTTCCCAGATAAATTAGAATCATTGCAAAAATAAACGAATTAACATTGTACCTGTTAATAGATAAATTATATCTTCGTAAAAGATACTAGTTATCCTATATTTTTTTAATTTTGAATTCGAATGTGCAGTCAGATTGTTATCATACAATTATTTTTATCAGTAATAGTATAAATATAAACATCGGTAAAAATATAACATATGCAACGAATTTAATTTGTGTTGAATATATTCAAAAGAATATAATAGTCAAATATATTTAGTTAATATCAAGTTAAACATATTGCGTTCATATATTCAAAAGAATAAGTGATCTGAGATCATACGATTCTAAAAATTCTTCGATTGACAAATGATTCGCCACTCGAACTTTTATGCTAAAGCTTTCCCTAAAACATTAAAACACTTTTTATTCGTCGAGACAAAAGTGAGAGATTGCAATAAAAATTCCGTAACAGGTTTGATCAAAATCACACCTGACAATTTTGCATTTTTACCCAATGCATTTTACCCTTCTTTATTAAATCTCGAGGACTCCCTCTATAAACCATCTGATCGAGTCCACGGTTAAACCGTAACCCACGTCAGTACCATGATCCGTGTACCGTTTCCCTATGTATGTACGTGTGTGTGTAAGCCTGCACCGCCCGTGTGTACTACGTGTACCATGTATGCACACGTGTGATACGTGTGTACTGGCGTGTAGACGAGTCGCAGAGTGACGGGTGAGAGTGCAATTCGAGAGGTTACCGTCCATATCGAACAATGACGGGAGTACCTCTTGATCTTGCGCAGGGAGGAATACAACGCCATGACGGCGCGTACGTTACTCCATTTTTGCGAGCCCCTTGTACTACGGGGTCTCCTGGCCGCGGCTGGTATCTCGGTATCGAGGCCATTGCTCTCCAAGGATTCCGAGGTCGTTGATGTTGCGCTCAGTCCCGGGGCATCCTTCTCCAAGGACTCTCCGTGGCTCGAGAAGGTGCCTCGGCGGTACAGCTCCGATAACCTGCGAAGAAGACAGAACCCCGACGGGTTGCCTCTCTCACTCTCGCTTTCTCTCTCTCTCTCTCTCTCTCTCTCTCTCTCTCTCTCTCTCTCTCTCGTTTAAACCCATTCGTTCGACCCTCCGGGAATTCCTCGCTTTCTCTCACTCTTTCTCTCTCTCTCTCTCTCTCCCTCTCTTTCTTTCGCGTTCTTTTCTCATTTTTTCCCCCCCTTTCTCTTTCGTCTCTTTTACTTTCTTTCTTTCTTTCTTTTTTTTTTTTTCCTCCTTTGCTCGTTTTTCTGTCTCACCGCCACTTTCAGCATCACCTTTCAACACTCGCGCACGCTTTCAATCTCACTAACGGTCTCGTCGCGATGTTACTACTCTCGCACGCATACTATCCACGGTCTTCCTTTACGTTCTACGCGTTCGTGCGCCTTGCACGTAGATGTAATTGGGATCAACGTCTTTGACTTTGGCTCTTGTATTAAAAATTTCTATTTTTTTTTTGTACGTGACTTTGCTTTTGTATGTTCGTGGGCGTTGTTAATTTAATATAATAAAAATGTATAATTTAAAATATAATAAAAATGTATAATTTAAATTTAACATAATTACAAACATATAATTGAATTATATTGAATTAAATTCAATGTAATGAAAAAACAAATAAAAATAATATAGTAAAAATGTATAATTTAAATTTAATATAATTGTAAACATATAATTGAATTATATTGAATTAAAGTCAATGTAATAAAAAAACAAATAAAAATAATATAGTAAAAATGTATAATTTAAATTTAATATAATTGTAAACATATAATTAAATTATATTGAATTAAATTCAATGTAATAAAAAAACAAATAAAAATAATATAGTAAAAATGTATAATTTAAATTTAATATAATTATAAACATATAATTAAATTATATTAGATTAAATTCAATGTAATAAAAAAATAAATAAAAATAATGTAATAAAAATGTATAATTTAAATTTAATATAATTGTAAACATATAATTAAATTAAATTAAACTAAATTCAAATTATAGTAAATTAATATAATTATAGCACATATAATTATAAAGAATTCACAATAAAAATAATATTGATTGTCCCAAGAATGCTGATGCACGTTAAGATTTGATAAATATGCTAAAATTCAAACAGAATGAAAACAGTATTATTTTTCTGAGATATTGAAAAAGTATCTCAGAATATATTATATATGATCAAACATTCACTGTTTTTCGAATTAATCAAAAGAAATAACCGGCCAGGTAACGAGTTATTATAAAATTAAACATCCTTTTATTCGTTTATAAAAGCAAGATGTTTTCGTTCGTTAGATTCTCAAAGAATGATATTAAACAGTGAAAGACATCGATTTCAACTGTAATCATCATTTGTACCGTGTCAGTTTAATTTATGTACACAATACTTCTTTAAATGTCCCAAGCATTCTGCCACAATATTGTGATATTAACTTATTTATCTGGATTCTGAAATGTCTGACAAATAATATCCACTTTATATTTCGCATGAAAAATACCAGAAAAATAAATGGGAAAGATAATTCAGTAAAACGCGAAGATTTTCTTTGGTTGTTGGAATTCTCTTGCAAAGTATTTCTTCGATGAAGATCTCGCTATTATAAACAGAAGAAGAAAATTGTATTCGATGTAAACGATGGCAATGATGCCAAAGCAATCTAAGAGCAAATTTACGTAAATCGATATTTTATGAAATTCAGAAATCTACATTGGCATAAATATGAAATTAATTCAGTCTGGTAGATAGTAGATTTTTGTTTCTAATCGCGTTTGTTAGATTTTTTTACTTTTACATTCATACCTAATTTTATGCAATTGAAACAGTGAAGAAAGGTGTTTCGACTTTTCGAATTCTGACTTTTTCGAATTATCTGCTCGCTGAAAAACTCTTCAATCGAGAATATTTGAAACACGTATTGATAAAGTAAGAATACTGTAATATAATATAAAGGGCGATCAAAGTCTAAACAGACAGTAAGACTCATTAATCTTCCTTTTAACATGTGTAGTCATTTATCGTGCTGATATAGCAAACTTGTGCGATCATGCTTTAGCTTAAGTCGTTGATATTACAGTAAATTTATTCGTGTCGCGTTTAAAAGAAATGTGCGATAAAATTTCTAAGATATCACCGATAAATTAATCGTTAATAAATTGTGATGATCAAATTTTTTATTTATATATATTCTACGTATACAAAATGCAATTCTATATATGTATACAAAATTAGAAAAAAGGAAATATATAAAACTATTTTCAATGTCATGCAATGCAGGAGAAACTAAATCCCCAAAGAAGATTAATGATTCCCCTTCGTTTTTAAGTTGCCGGATATTCGTAATAATTAAACAATTTAATTTCAAAATAATGCGAGAAGATCGTCCAACGTCTTGTGATACTTGTACGATTGACCTGACTCGTATTACGATTACTTACGAGTACAAACGATAATCCTATTCGTATCGTGATGAAATTTACTTGAAATTTGTCCTTTAATTTCAATTCACTTTGCATATTTAATATAATGTCGAAATTATAAATAGACGACAATGAACTGAACAGCAAGTGAAAAGACTGTGGGATTAAAGAAACTTTTCATCCTTCGATGAACACGTTTTAATTGAAACGCCAAGTTAAAGGAGCCGACTGTAAACAACCTTCACGTGCATGCACGCAAGTAGCATGTCGAACAATCTCACTCTCAAATGACCCGAATTACCAAGAAGAGAAGCGTAACTAAATTACTTTCTTTTCATATGAGCTCCGATCACGACCCCAGTCGTGAAAGAGGTCTCCGCCCTTTTATTTTCCACCGCTTCTTCCCGCTTCAACACGCAACATTAAAGCATTCTATTCAATTCGTTTCCGTACACAAGAGCTCGCTCCAACCTTTAAATTCTTCAATAGGGGATCGTTAACAGATCAAATGATAAAAGCTGATCGTTCATTCTGATCTCTCTTCTTTCCTCACTCGCCGTTTCCTTTTTCATTTGCTGAATTTTATTTTTCTCTTTGCTTCATCCATCCGCCATCCATTCGCTATCACGCGCGCACGCACAAACATACACACAAACACACACATACACTCCCATTTTTCTCTGTGTCCGTCTGTCCATCTCCATTGCATTGTACAATATCAAATTCTTCCTCTCTCACGGCAATCTCATCATCCGGTTCAACGGAACACCAGTCCGATTTGTTTTCCACGAACCGAGCTGATATCTGCATGCCGCCGTCCGCTGAGGAAATTCGTTATCAGTTGTCGATGTCTGAATGAGAACACGATCGAACCGCATTAAACGATGCCGCGGAGACGATCTCTCGTCAATCGATGTTTCGTTGTTTCGTGACACGACGCGATCAACACTGATGCGTTCGAGTCTATTTGGTTTTCTTGAGTAGTTGGTTAACGTGACTGGATGAAGACCTACCTGTTCGTGGAACACGATGAACCAAGAGTTCGCGAGAGATCGAGTCTACAGGGATTGTTAATGACGATGATCTGCGTGAGCGAAATGAAGAATTATTACAGTGTGGAAACGGTGAGGTGAAGTTGAAGAGTGAAAGAGAAAAATTGGAGAGAGATAAGGGAAGAAATTAGTGTCGCGACGTATAGGTTTTTTGGTATATGGAATACACTGTCAGTAGAGAAAGAAATTCCAAGCAGATAAAGTTTTCCTTTTGAATTTTGTGGATCGATTATGTTATTCGTGGTTTCTGTAATCCTCTGTCGTGATATTTTTCAAATTGATGATCTAACGACGCTGCTTTAATAGCAATAAAATAACATTTTTAGGTACTTATATCGAAAATATCGAATTTTTTTAAATATAATATAATATAATATTTATTTTAATATAATATAAAAATTAATATTCAATATAAATATATTAAAATAATTAAATATAATGAAATTTTATTAAAACATTAATTTTATATTTAATATTGAAAATAAAATTATAATATTAGAATTGTTAAAATTAAAATTTATAATTATTAAAAATTATAAATATATTATATTCAAAAAAATTTATAATTATTAAAAATTATAAATATATTATATTCATTATATTTAATATTATAATATTATAATTATTAAAATTATAATATTAGAAAACATAATTTCATAAAAATTTTTTTCATAAATAATTTCACACTTATTTAAAAATTTTATTAAATAAAATACAATAAAGTTATATATATTAATTATAAAAAATAAAATTTAAAAAAAACTAAAATTATTTTTAAATTAATATTTAATAAAATTAAGTTAAAAATAAAGATTTACTAATAATTAAAATTAATAAAATTAAGTTAAAATAAATATTTTAATAGCAAAATATATTTATAAATTTTTAATAAATTTAAATTAAAAATTACAAATTTATATTTAAGCATAAAGTTAAAATATAGTCAAGTCAAAACATGAGATAAAATTCTTTTATTGATTTCCGCGTTCATTTCATTAATTTCTTATTTCTTGTTTAATTATTACTTGATTGACATTTCGATTTTCTTCGTTCAATATACAAAGAAACATTAATTTCAACGAAATTCCACCTTTTGGAACCGGAGATCAGAAAATCACAAAATATTAAATGTTACTTTTTTCTTTGAAGCACCTAGTACACGATTTTAATTATTATCGGAATTCTTAAAAATTCTAAAAGTCTCTATTCACCTTCGTAATTAACAGAAATTACGAAACGAATTAAACGCATTTTAATTCAAAAAGCAAAATCACTCTCTCTAAAGAAATAGAAGAATTTTGTAAACATTTTAATTTACATCTCAATCGCTTTTCCTTTCCTCGCATTTACAGGGTGGATTTAGTAACTGAACGGAATTGTAACTTTGTTTTTATTGAAGATAGGAAAAAATTGTAGAGAAGAATTTTGTACAGTGCTCGACCATCGATGTATAGTGTGATATTTTTATGAAAGTGCAACTGTGAAGTACAAATGCATTTGTTTTTCCCCATGAATCGATTCCTCGTTTCGCTCTGAATAAAAAGGTATAACACAATGAAAGAAAATTAATATTTCTTGAGATACTTTTAATTTTATACAAAGTACGTATTGTACGCAACCTTCACTACAATATTTTAGTGAATAATAAAAAGATTTAAACAAATATTTTGATTTATTTTAGTACAAACCTACGAGCAGAATAATTTAATAATGTTTAAATATTAATGTAAACTTCTCCGAATTGAATAATCGAAACAGAAAAATTATCAAATTTTTCTTTGTGCTTCATAAAAATATAGAATTCTATTTAAAAAATCATCGACGATGTTGGAATGTTGCAAAAATAAATTTTTTTCGACCGTCGAAAAATGTGCCTTGTGAATAAAAATTGTATTTCGAAATGGTACAACTTTCTTCTGAACATAAATGTTTTTCATAAAATTGAAAATAATATGGATAATTGAGCGTCCTCATTTAAATGCCGCGTCTTATAAAAAAATTTGAAGTATCTCAAGAAATGCTAGTTTCTTCAACATTATTGTCTAACATGATACTTTTTTATTCAAAGTGACACGAGAAAATAATCGCAGGAATTTTATTCAAAAAACAAGTACAATTTTATTTACAAAACGGGTGCAAATATTTTGCAGTTACATCGATACACTTAAAAAAAAAAAAAAATCACACTACACGATGACAGAGTTCTTTGAACAATGCAAAATTTTCCTCTTCAATTTTTTTCTATCTCCAATAGAAACAGAGTTATGACTTCAGTTATTCGATTCACTCCGTGTGTTTCTTCGCGAATAAAAATCTTTTGTACCTCTCGCCGCTTTGTGAACAAACACCTACTTTAATTTCAACGATTCGCGATCCATTTTAAACTGTAAACGATCCAGCCAAATAAATTTCTGCTGCACTTAAATGCGCCGTGGCTGAGAAAATTGAGGTCCGATACATCGCACGAAGCATGAAAATCGAACGATCACCAGTAGTCAATTTGGCACGCCGTTAACAAGGAACCTTTCACCTCCTCCTTGGTTTCCAATACACGATAAACGACGAAGATCGAGTCGATAAGACGTTCGACCTTTCGCTGATATTGTTAAGAAAGCTCTTAGGATGGATACGAATGAGCCTCTGCACTCAGGATGCTGCCTCGTCGGATTAGTGTGGATATTATGAACCATGACCTCTGGCTAATGCACTGGCTGGATATCGATTCTGCGAATTGCATGGTTTATAATGCACACGTCATAATCCATATTGATCGGGATATATTATATTTAGTGCTCAGATCGAACGTTGCGTGCATTGTCCGGTTTATTGGATAATAATACAGATAGAACGGTAGGCAAGAGAAAGTTTGGCCACTTGCGCTGGCGACTGATTGCGGACCATAACGAGTGTCCGAACCGTATATAATAATTCGTCGCTCTCTTTTTGAACTCGTCGGTACGATATCAATTATTGGATAGAAATTATTGAGAAGTAATAAATTTATTATTTATTTATTTCGCCTGGGTTATACTTAAAACTGAGAAACTATTGCAATTTTGGGAAACAAAAAATTCCTGACGTGCGTGGTACGAGGTTAAAAAGAGGCTACATCATTTTGTCAGATTACACTTGAATTGTAAAAGCTACAATTCATTCCATTAATAATTGGATATTTAAATATTCGGACGCTAAATAATGAAACAGTGTTATAATTTTGTAAAAGGAAATCGCACAATAGTAACCGAAGTAGCTCGAAGTCTCAAAGTTCATCATTCATTTTTATATTATATAACAGATGGCAAAGTAAAAATACTTCACTCCCCGGAAATGTCATGGTCTTTGAAAACATTGAAAAATTTCCTTCGTAACTGAATCTACAATGAATTTCAAGACCAATGTCTGAAAACTTGCTTTTTTCCTCGCTAATTTATTAAATTTTGGAAACTAATATAACGACGAAAATGTTACAATTTCTGAAATCTTCATCTAAGCTCAAAGTTCAATAAAAATGACGACAAAAAATCTTCAATAATAAATTGAAAAAATTTGTCAATGTTTTTACACACCATGACAATTTATAACATTTTCGAGAAGAAAAGTATCTTATAAAAAAATGTACGTGTTATAGAAATGTTTTAGAATAAAATAAATAACATATTTTGAAATTAGAGGTTTAAAGATTTAAAATGAGCCCACTTATTATTATTATATACGATTATTTTTTAAATTATAACAGTTTCAATATTTAGTGTCCGAATATTTAAATGTTCAAATATTAGTCACTGTAATACGTAAGACGTTGATAATAAATAACATGATTGTTGTTTTCAGGCTATTACGATATCATAAATATTTTTAACTTTATGGACAGTGATTATTATTAACACTAAGACAGTAAGGTTCAAGATCATTGAAATCTGAAACTCATAATAGAATTATGTACTTTTATCGTCCAAGCTATTACATCAAACGAAATATTTATCATTTATCATATTAAAACATTTCACGTGTATTATCATACTTACATGTTTTTAGAATTGTTTTATAATCGAGAACTTACTAAAATATTGGATACAAGAGAAAAAAACAGTATAGAGCATTTAAGGAATTATGTTTAATTTCGAAACTTACTTTCATCACTGATTAATTAAGATAAATTGGACTTCCAATGCTTCCTCTTATTCCATGTTCTGAGGACTTAATCCTTTTACCATTTTCGTGTCACATCCTATCTTATCAATTTAGGCAGGTTTTGCATCGCAGAGCTGCTTAAACTTGAACGTTTTCTCATTTGCATAATTATTCTTAAGGGGTGACCAACTTATTTTTTGACTGTAATATAATTATTTTCTTATAATAATATAATCTAATATTATATTATAATATAATAATATAATCTAATTATTATAATATAATCTGTAATATAATTATTAGCTTTACATGTCACGAACTTGGAAATTAGCATTTAGTATATGTCAACAGGGTTATGAATTGAAAATTAACAAGGCAAGTGTAGTTTCAATTTTTTTTTTTTTTTGCAAAAAATATAGAAATTAATGGAAGCTATAAAATAACAAAAATTTAAAAATTGTCAAGTTATTAATTGTTGTAATAGAAAAATTGTTTCTCAAAGTATTAACAAAGGCTGTCATCACTGACATTAAAGTCAGAATGATTTTGTACCAAGGACAGAATCTCATTGTAAATTGAATTAAGTACACATCAAGTAAATTTTTGAACTGAACTTCTGAATGTTTTAATTGTTTGAACATTATCCAGTATCTTTAATAATTTATTTATAACAACTAAACAATTAATTCTCTTCTATAACATTTCTAATAATAAGTACTATTTAAAATTTTTAATTCAACATTAGTAACAAGTCGAGTTACCAATACATTTCCATGATATTTTTACATATTATTTAATAATTTCAACTATTTATCACAATTAAATCAGCAATTTAATTCTTTTGTATCTCCGAACATTATTTCATCGTTTGAACATTTCATTTACAACAGTTGAATTATTTTATTTCTATATTTCTAATCATTGTTTAACAATTTCAAAAACTTATTTAACAACTTATAATAATTAAATAATTAATTTAATTTCTTCAACATTCTGATAATAAATCGTTTCCTTCGTTTCAAAACATTGTTCGAGTGTTTGTCCAACTATTTGAAATAAAATTAAAGTTTGGAGTTTGAGAAGCAAAATTTAGTATCAATTTAAGAGTTATCAAACACAATTATATCCAACGCAACCAAATCTCTGCAATTCTGAATTCAACGAACGCATGATTTGAATTTCTTTGGTGTTGGATTCAATAGTTGAACATGATTATTTGAATTTGAATACAATTTCAATTGCCACAGAATGTTTCAGCTTCCTGTGCATACATACATAACGTTAATTTAAACATTAGTTTAAAAATATTGCTATTTAGATATTATTCGATGCTTCAAGTATTCTTCTCTAAATTTTTAATTAAGAAAATAATTTTGTCCTTTACTACTAATTTATTGAACAAAAATATTCATTTCAATGTTTCAAATTTCAACCATTGAATTGAAACTTTTGTATCCCATTATTCGGATCGCTTTCTCTTTTTACCAAATTCTTTTGAAATTCAATGTTGGTATAACTATAGCGACTCGAGTGTGTAATCACATTCTCGTGGTGAGTCTTTGTAGTTGGTATCGTTTTCCAAATATTAATATTTCAAAAATAATCGAAATTTTTATTTTTCTGAATATCAGTATTTGAATTCGTATTTTTCCAAATATTAGTATTTCAAAAAACACAAAGAACTACGTATTCTGCAGTTCAGTCTGAACTATGCGATATTCTTTTGGCAGTTGTTTGATTATGTGGACTGCTTCCAGATAATAAGTAGATCGTAGGATATCTTAAGATATCGCAGGGACGTCGTTTTAATTAGCTTTTAGTTGGTTTTAGTTAACTGTCAAATTCCGGACAGTGATACGCTTACCTAACTTGAAATGAAATTAGGAACCTCTTCTGTTTTCTCCCCATTCACACGCTTAATTAACTTGCTACATTATCTAATTATATTACATTTATCAGCTTATATTATTATTATTAATATTATTAATATAATTATTAATATAATATTATTAATAAAATAAATAAAATAAATTAATAAAATAAAATTAATATAATATTAATATAAAATTATTAATATAATATTATTATATTATTATTATTATCATTATTTTATTATTATTATATTACTAATATTGCATCAGTTTTAGTAGAGTAGTGTCTTTAATTTTCGCTCGTCGGTGTGTCAATTCGCAGAACTGCAGTCTTGTCTGATTAACACTTGGACCAGGTAGGATAGTTTAACTTTCCCTGGTAATTACGGTTCAGCGGTTCTTCGTCGTGGCACTAGGAATAGCTAGTTAAATTACTTGTCTCTAAGTGCTCGAACCTTGAGTTGATGTGCCGATAGTGACTAGCTGAGGGTTTTCGTTTCGTATTTTCGTATTTTCCTCTTCGCCTGACACGATATTCAGATTTGTAGAATAAAGTATCCAATAGCTTTGTTTCCTCTTTCTAGCCAAATTTTAGACAAGCATGTTTTTGATGCACAGAATGTGTATGCGAGAATTATATGAGAGATGGATGGAACGTAACTTACTCTTAGAGTAATCGTCGTTTGGGAAATAGTTATATTTCGTAACAGCTAAGTGTCAGATTCAAGTTTCAGAACGTTCGTTTTCTTTTTAGATATCAAAATAAACCAACTACAGCTTAATAGACCAACTACAATCAGAACTTGGTATTCTTGTTAGCAATAATTTGAATACTGAGACTTGTATGTAATAGAGGATGGACGTATTAGGACCTGGTAATTAATATCGTTCTCTACGTATTAACCTCTTGCGCTGGAGTATATATTTAAGTATATTTAAGTGAAACAAAATAGGCAAGACAAATAATAAATTTATTACTTCTCAATAATTTCCATCCAGTGACGTCATACTAGTTCAAGAAGAAAGCGACGAATTATTTTGTACGGTTCGGTCACTCGTTATGGTCCGCAATCAGTTGCCAGCGAAAGTTTGTCAATTTTTGTCAAACGATACCAAGATTACGCGATAACAGTCTATGCTACGCAAATTTCTTTCTCACTTTTTTTTATTTTGATATCTAAACTGGACTGTAGGATCAGTTGGTTAATAAATATATTATTAAATAAATATATTAGATCCCTGTGGGACATGTGCATTTTAGTTTCAATTTGTTTTTATTTAGTTTTTAGTCTCTTTTAAATTCACTGTGAATAAATTCTCTCGTAGAATGATACATGCTTACTCTACTTCCGGCAAAAGGTTATAATCTTAATTTTTATATTCCCAATTTTAAAAGAATTTTAATATTATTTCAGAATAACTGTAATCTCAGTAATGTCACTAGTTAGTCGACGGACCGAGTATTCTGTTTATTGTGTTGGATGTTATAATAGCACACTTGTGTCTATCTTGAATTTTGCAATGACGCTTGCATAATTTTGTGTTTGTAACGAGTGGTTAGTATTAGTTTGATTTCACATGTATGAAAAAAAAAAAAAAAAAAAAATAGAGAAACAGAAGTAGAATATATAGAAAATGAAAAGAAGAAAGTAAATGAAGATAAAATAAAAATGTAGCACGAAATGATTAAACAATGTTGCTCAATATTGTTGAGATTTGAGAGATTTTTCGTTTTCTATCTTAGTTTTCGTTTTTTATCGTATTTCTACAATATGATCATGTGATTTATAATGGTTTTGGATGTTTCTTTCGACTTCATTTATTCCAGCGTGTACAACTGCACTGTGTTGTTGCAGAATAAATCTAGATCCATAAATGCGCTTTGCATGATTCTGCATCGTTTCTTGCAGTTTTGCATGAGTTTCACATGATTCGGCATGATTTTGAAATATCTGTCCTGTTCAATATTTGTCGCTGTTCATTTTTCCATCAATTTCTCTATTTTCGTACATTGTGGAAAAATAGTATTGAAAACAATACATCTGAACTATTGAAATTCAAAAATTTGCCATTCGTATGTCCTTGCTATTTTGCAAATGAGTGAAGCATTGTTGTTCATGATATGTTGACGCAGATTATTTCCTTCAATTTCAGTCTTGATATTTTCAACCGCAAACACTCGGAACACTTAGATCATTCATACCATGACCTTCCATCATAATTTGTGATCTATCATTTTGTTACTGCTGGATAATTTAAATAATTAGGTAATTTACAATTCCATTTTTGTTTATTATATATATAATTTTGACATAATGCCATTTATTTTCAGCGATGACATTCTGAATTCTATCTAAATTAATTTAAGTTTGCAAATGTGAAAATGAAATTATTATTTTTCCAATTAATGTAATTAATATTGTATATAAATTCAATGAAGGTGGAAGCAAGTTTGCTTACTTAAATATTAATTGATATAAAAATTGAAAGAAAAATTAAATAAATTATATTTTTATTAGACTTGCAATATTTATAAAATATAAATCTAATCTAAATCTAAAAATATAAAAATATAAATATAAATAAAAATATAAATATAAATATAAATATAAATATAAATATAAATATAAAAATATAAATCTAATCTAAATCTAAAAATATAATCTAAAATATAAGTTACTCATAAGTATCCATATGAAATTGCAAATAAAGTACAAATAGCTTTATTTTCTGTTTTTGGTTTCTTACTAACACGGAAGGCTGCTAGTATAGTTACAAATTATTGGATAACACATTATCACGCTCCATGGTAATAGTTGCGTGTATAATAGATTGTACGAAACATTGTGAAGATCCACCGCAAGGATCCATTTTAATTGTTGCCTAGAAGTTAGAACGTTTCCTAGTTTAAGCTTAATTATGAGTCTTGTCGTAAAATTAAGCTTCAGTTTATATTACGGAATATGTATCTATCTTCCTTCTCGCGAGTCCAGGGTCAAATACAGTCAGAAGATGTAGACGTAATGGAGGGTGGATGGGATTAGGGCCTAGGGCGGGTAGTCACCTCCTCATGATGAGACTTGGTAATTGACATCGTTCTGCAGACTCTAATTTTTGCAAAACGACATCAAGCTAAGAATTACGCAATTTACAATCCAGTCTGGGTTGCAAATTTCTTTTCTTTTTTTATACGATGGTCTAAACTGGATTGTGAAAACAATTAGGAGAATATTTGGAAACTGACAAATGATAAATTTTTTCTTTCGTCTGACGAAACATCGAAATACAATATAAAATAATACGCGAATAATTATCCTGCAAAAAATATCTAAGTAATGTATTTTTCGTGTAGTTGAGCCATATATACTTCGTTCTTTTCTAATTTGTTACTTCTTTTTCTTATTTTTTATTCGAGAGAATAATAATTAATGAAGAGAATAATTATTATATTTCTATTATTTTCCTTTATTTTCTGTTAAAAAGTATAACAATTAATATTTCTCAAACGCTCTAGTAAAAATCAATCTCTTTCTCTCTCGATACTAATCTTTATTTTTAGCAAATTTTTGCTATCGATAGAGTTTTTTTTAACTTTGTTATGCAAAGCGTTTTAAAGGGTGCTCTTGATTAATCAGAGTTTATACGCAATTACGATCAATGTTTGTTCGCTGATTGCAATTAGGTCGCGCGCAATAATACAATATTCTTTTTTTAATACTCGTTTTCAGTATGAGAATCAATGGCCTCATATCATCGTGATGATATCTGCCACACAAAGATAATAGTTATTATAATATTCTTCGCATATATAGGTGCATGCAATTTTTTTATTCCTCCGGTAATCCATCATGTCATAGGACTGAAAATGAGAGTAAATTATTCATATGTGTGTCCTATATAAGAGATATTTAATTTAATATTAAAATTAATTTTGACACATGATTAATTTAATATTAAAATTAATTTTTATAGATGATTAATTTAATATTAAAATTAATATTTCTACATGATTAATTTTGACACATGATTAATTTAATATTAAAATTAATTTTGACACATGATTAATTTAATATTAAAATTGAATATTTATTTAACAAGATTTAGTAAGGTATTTGAATTAAATGTGCATTTGCAAAATATAGAAGATTAAGTTACTGTAAATATACGATGAGCTTTTCTTGAAAAACCTTTAAACCACTTCGAAGGATTTTGTAAAAATTTTATTTTTAATTACTGTATTTTTAATATTTTATTATGTATTTGTGATTTTGGTTAAAAATTTAATTAATTTAATTTCTATTTATTTCGTGTGAATAACATTTATACATTTTATTCTTGTTTCATATCGTACAAAAAATAATTATTTGTATTACATTTATTTCTTCTTTTAAAAATTATATTTTAATTTAAATCTCTCGCATATTTGTCAAACTTCAACTTTTCAAAATTGAACTTTATTTTGATTAGAAACTATACAGTCTTTTAGATCATACAAAGTTATATTGTATATTGATCATCGTATTTATTCATCAAACTTTTTAATACATCCAACTTTGACATTTTATTTTGATCGCCCAACTTTTTAATCTGGATAAATTACGTTACGTTTGAATAATTATTCATATTTTACAAACTTTCTATATTTCATAATCGTGACTATGTTTCACATCTTCCACATTTTATAGCAATAAATCGTTTGTGATTAATCAATATGTGACATCAATATGACGAATAATTAACTCTTCGATATATCATACTTTAATTAGTAATATTTTATGAAAGAATGATGCTGTTTTAAATTTTTTACATTAGATTTTGACAAAATATAAATAATAATATAATAATAAATAGATTTTGACAAAATATAAATAATATAATAATAAATATAAATAACATATATAATAATAAATATAAATAATAATATAATAATAAATATATAACACATTTAGGATTATATTAACAAAATTATTAAAAAAAAATATTAAATTTTTCAACATCATATACAGTTTTGCAATAATTTTAACGAACACGAAAATTTTAGCGACACGTTTGCATCTGTCAAATGCATTATTTTATATTATTATTTTACATGGATCAATTTAAACACATAAAGCAACGCGTTATTTTATACGAATCAATTTGAACGAGCGGTTTGCGGTGATCTGCACGCAATTCTTTTGATGCTGATACAAAAATGAACGCGAAACTCAACTGCAAATCAATGCAAACCGCTCGTGCGAATTGCGAGAAAAAAATTACACGAAAAATGCTTTTTTTTAAAGTTATACTTGGCGGCAAATTACTGAGGCGGTGAATTTCGCCAACAAATATTTCATTTTTTATACTTTATATTTAATACACTTTTAATATATTTAATATTATTACACTTTTATATAGTTTATACACTTATATATTTTTTTATTATAAATTTTTATATACCTTTTTGATACCTCATACACTTTTAAATATTATTTAAATATTACTTTATAATATTATTACGTAAACATTGTGTATTTTGTTATTCTTAAATTTTTCATAAATGCATAAAAAAGTCTAATTATTAATATACCCTATTGTTAGTATAGTGCAGTCTAATTAGTATGCCTACATTAGTAAAAGAAATGTGATAAATCTGTTTTAACTGGTACCTATAGTAGTTTATACTTGTTGAATTCGTTCGGGTTAATTATGTAGCTAATATCGGTCGAGATATGAAATTTGTGACTTTTTCAGCTATATTATTACAATATCATATGTTTTTCATATCTGTAAACAACCTTGCTAAAGTAAGGCATACAGATATTTTATTATTTAAAAGATAATATCTAACTTCAATTTTTCGTTTATACGTACATAGGAATTTTACGCGAATTGAACAAAAATATCGAGAACCTTGTGAAGTCGATGCATTTACAGAACAATTTTGAAGATTTGAAATACGAAGAATATGTAATTCTAGAAAGTTAATTACTATAAGTTAAAATATTGAAAAGATATCCTTATACATCAAAGCGTAAATACTCTTGAAAAAAGAAATTGAATGTAGAAAAAAAAAAAAAAAAAAAAAAAAAAAACGATATCACACAATACTATTAACAATAAATTCCATTGTTTGAACATTCTCATTTCCCTATTTACTATATTTGCATTTAAAATCCGAGATAAGAAACACGTGGGTTGAAGATTAACGAGTTGACGAAGACTCTGCTCGTAAAGAACTCGAATATTCTAACAAGTTATTTAATAAAAATCAAACTCATCTTTTTTTACCTATATCCGTAGAAATCTCAACCACTCGCTCGTAAATCGAGATCCGTTTCAACTAAGCTGAAACACCGGAGACGGCAACATCGCTCGAAAATTTTCCACGCATCTGTACGAACAGTATTTCTCGAATATCATCGTGTTCAATATCGTGTTCAAGCGTCGGTTCACCCGACACCCCGGTGCGATTTTTCTCCCGGTCTCACGTGTTCTCTGTTTTGATCGTGCTGTTGCGTGGCTACCTCTCTGATTCGCGTATTTTTCCTCTTTTTTCTTTTTTCTTTTTTCTTCGCCTTTCCTCTCCTCCGTTTCTGTCCGTTTCGGTGTAATTTCGTGCGGATTTGAGGAGAGAGAGAGAGAGAGAGAGAGAGAAAGAGAGAGACGGCTTGCATCATAGTCTCGACACTACTAGACAAATTACGGACACGTAAATGCGAAATGTGAATGAGAGCTGGCACGTAGCCGGCCTTAATCTGACGGAAAATGAGGAATTTTCTACGTGAAATACCGACGACGCGCGCGCGACGAAAAAAAAAATGTTCTTGCTCTAATTACCACGCAATCCATTACCATTCACCATGGTGGAAACGTGAGCTGGAACGAAGAGGGAAATTATACGAAATTACGCGTACTGCCGAATGAACTGCGCGATTGTTGCACTTCAGGTTGCGCCATTTGTAGCGTTCGAGGATGTGTCAAGGGGTTTTTTTTCGCACCGAGATTGCTCGCAGAACGCTCTGCGAGTATCTTACAATTAGTTTGTCTAACCTATTTCCCGATAGTAATTAATAAAGGAGAAAAAAGGTTGCGACAGTAATTAATAGGGTGGAAAAAAGGGTCAACTCTTTTTAACAATGATATCTACGAAATAAAAGGATTCATTGCCAAAGTGGCATACTCTTTTTCTACATTGATATTTATAGAACATCTTACGATGTATATTAAATTCTTCGACCTACTGATTTTGTGGAAATAGTTGACCGTTTGAATATTCATTCATTAATTTTTTAGGTGCTAAAATAAAATATTGAACGAGGAGCGTACATCAAATTAATTAATATTAATTAATTTATTTATTCAACGTATTATAATAGACTTATATACATATTATAATATTATAATATACTATAATATTATACTATTATAATATTAATAGTATAATATTATAATAGTATTAATAGTATTATATTATAATATTATATACTATAATATACCATAATATTATAATATTATAATATTTATTCTAATATATAATAGTATATAATATAAATAATAATAGTATAATATTATAATATTATATACTATAATATACTGTAATATTATAATATTATATACTATAATATACTATATTATTATACTATAATATTATAATATTATATACTGTAATATACTATAATATATTATAATATTATATACTATAATATACTATAATATTATAATATTATAATATTTATTCAACGTATTGTAATTATCCTCTTTAATTCCTTGTATTGGCAACTGGACGGTTCGCGGACCATAACGAGTGACCAATACATAAATAATTCTTCTCTTTCTTCTTCTTTTAAACTCGTCGATATGATATCACTGGATAGAAATTATTAAGAAATAATAAACTTATCATTTTTTTTTGCCTGGCTGACATTTAAATATACTTAAAACTGAGAAAATGTTGCAATTTGGGACAAAAAATTCTCGATGTGCGTGGCACGTCATTCCAGCGCAAGAGGTTAAGCACCTCTAATAAGAGATCTAAACTAATTATTTCATTATCGATTATAAAGTACGAAGTAACATTCAAGTGTTAAAACTATAACATAATCCTTATTTTTGGCTCATATTCTTCGAAAATAACACGAGGCACAGCGTGCTATTAAACTATTTACGACATGTAAAAATTTATTGTAAATAATATTTTTCTGTAAAAAAAATACACGAATATATACGTTGAACAGAAAAGAAATAAACAGTACGGATTCGAGAAGACGAGAAGTTTTTGATACGTAGAGACTCGAGCTGACTTCCCACTCGAACACTGAGAGAGCTTGTTAAATCAAAGTTAGGGGGAATTTGTTGCAAAGTCTTTCGAGATTTCGAGAGCGGGACTTTTGATTAAAGATCCCAGATGGTATGCTCTTATTGCGTCCGACTGAAAACCATAACAACGTAGACGAGGTAATTAAATACCTTGTCAGGGAAACACTTTTAGCTAATCTTTCTTGATAAACGATTTCTGTTATTTATCTTAAAATTAAAAATTAAAAATTAAAAATTTCTGAATTCTTATTGCTTTTGTTGTCTTACTTCTCTTCGACTTTTTTCTTCTTTATCTTTGTCTTTAAAAAAATTCGTTCCATATCTCCCTGTCCATTTGTGACCACCATAAGACATCTCTTTTTAAACAAAGCGAACTTTACTTAAAACATTTATTCCCATAACAAATAACTTAAGAAATAATTGCACGAGATATTTTAAATGGAACACTCTGTGTTAAATAATAATACAATATATTTGTATTAGTATATAAGTGATTTATTAAATTTAATTAAGTAATTTATTAAATTAAATTTTACATTTGTAAATTTATTAAATTTCACATTTGTAAATTTATTAAATTTCACATTTGTAAATTTATTAAATTTTACATTTATAAATTTATTAAATTTGTAAATTTTGTAAATTTGTAAATTTTTTAAATTTGTAAAAGTAATTTATATGAAATTAAGAATTTAACATTCGTATTTCAATAAATAAATTTATCCACGCCAGTTTCATTTCTTGAACTTATATTCCGATGTGTGTAGTGCCCGAGAATTACAGAAATGGCGGCACAGAAAGAGATGCTTTGCTTCAAAGGCAGGACAAACTGCGCATCTCGCCGCACTTGAACGTAAAATGTAATTGGCTTGAGAGTAATTAGCGTGCCGCTTGCGGAGTCGGCACAGCATCGACGTTATTAGATGTCATTAATGGCATTAAAAGGGCTTGGCCGTCGTGCTCTAACATGGAAAAGATTGCAAAATTACAATACTTCCGAACCAAAGTGATGACACGACTACAATTTTTTATTTATTATTTGCGCTATCCTTATTAATTATTTATGCGATATTTACTGTAAAAACTTAAGAAATTTGTTTGCATTTTGTCCCTTCCATACTTTTCCTAATTAAATTTGAAATAGCAATAATTTCATAATCTTCAATTGTGCTCTTGAATCTTTTTTCTGTAATTATACATTCTGTAATTATACACTGTTGAAATATCTGTGAGCGTGAAACGATAGTAATGACAGAAATTTTATGAAAACTTGAGTTGCAACATTTTTAAAATCCTCTTGTATAATACATAATTAACAAATTAGAAAGTTGTAAATAATAGAGAAATGAAATAATGGAATAACCGAGCGATCTATAATTTGTAATGCTTATTTACTATAAAATTTTCTTTGATTTATTACCAATTATTATTACAATTATGTGAAATAACGTTATTTAATATTGAAATAAAATAAGTTATTCGATATTTGAATTTATACAGATAAGTAACTTTTTTACTGATAATGTTAATTTCATTATGTTGAAAAGTAAAGTTGATATGACGAAGTGAAGGCTATGTTTAAACATTTAACTTCTTTTTCAATTTAAAGAGTAAAAATTATCTATAATACGATGTTATTGACAATTTTCTAGTATAACATGACGTAATATGATAACAAATATAATACAATATATATGCAATAAAGTATAAATATGTTACATATGTAGCATACTATGTTTATATATACGTATAATATAAATATAATAATAAATATAAGTATAATATAATTTTTGAAATAATATAATTTAAAGTAATTTTTAAACTTACTATCACTAGAGAATTAATAAAATACATTTGTGTTATTTAAATGTGTGTGTTTATATTAATTTAATATATTTCAATGAAATAGAATGTATTATATCTTCTTCTCTCTTTTCAATGTTTGATGCAAAATAATATTATCTTATGTATCTTTTGCCTATTGTACACTGTTTTATAAACGTAATTATTTTATAGATATAATTATTATTATGGAAATCCGGTGTCAAATAACAAAATAATAATATAATCATAATATAATAACAATATAATCAGGTGTCAGGATAAAAATCAGGTGTCGAAATATTGGCAATAATTTGCAAGATTCAACTTTTATTTCACACGCTAGAGAAATTTATTTTTATGGTTCCAGTTTGGCAAGTTTACCTCAATTTTTGTTCGAACGCGTAAATACAAAACCGTTGAAATGCAACTCTTTTACAAAAACGATCATTAAATCGAATGACCTTGATATGGGATTTTTGTCGCTTTTCAAATCACGAGAAAATATTCGAGAAATTTTATAACACTTGAATTGTTACTTTCCACCACATGAATATTTAACAGAAATAATCGTTGCGTGTTATGCAAATAAAACAGGAATAAATACAAAACGAGTCGTTCATTTTCATAAACGAAGTTTCCTTTTAAAATAAATTTTTACTGCAAAAAATTATTAGAATTTGTATCACAGTGTTGTTTAGTTTGAAACAAATACTTTTTTTCAAAGAGAGGGAAGTTAGAGAAGTATAACGATGTCGAAGACACGGAAATTAACTGAAATTTTTAATTCACAGCCACTTTGTAATCTTATGAATTATCTCACGAACTTCTACCTTAATGCTTAACATTCAGAACTTGGAAGAATTGTCCAACAGTCGATAATTCAATTTTTGTAAACTCTGTTAATTTCTCTTTGACGGGGAACTACTCTCGACTAATTCCGTTTTAAAACGTGAGTGAACGCAATTTTCGTTTCATTTTATATTTATTAATGTCATGTTTATGCACGATGCCATGGTTATGCACGAAGCAATTTCATTATCGCTGTTTTCATTTTTCATTTGTAAATTGTCAGTTCTATCCGACCGTTTGACAGTATCCTTTTCGGATTTGCGCTCTCGTGTCACTGAAAATAAAAATGTGTGATATCTTCATGGACATTCGAATAGCGCTGTCCGAAAATTTCCTCTCTTTTTTTTTCTGTATATATTTTTTTCTATATATATATATATATATATATATATATATAGTCCACCGATCAAATTTCGAACTTTTACACTGTGTCCTGTAATGTTACTGAAGTGAACAATATTGTAAACAAATGAAATTTTGTCGAAAGAAAATATACTCAAAACGTCAAAACCTCGAAACCCTTGGAGGTCCAAGAAAATTTCAAGCTTCAAAAAACTCTCAAAACTCGAATAAGAAAAAGGTATAAAATTAACGAATGAAAAATCATTCGTTAGCTTGAATGAAAAATATTTGATTTGTGCACGTCTCTAAATTCGGTGAGAGACGTTTTTGAAGCTTAATGAAACTGTAATTAATTTTCAAATGAAAGAAACAATAACTCTTCTTTTCACGAGTCTGCCAATGAAATTAATTCGATTTCTCGAAAGTTTAAATTTAAATCGTTAATTTTTCTTTCTTTTCCACGTGATTCAATTTTTTTCTCGAACATATTTTAAGCACGACAGCAAATACTCTTACAGGAAAGCAACATTGCATCATGTGGATAATCGAGAAATTTAAGAAACGTGTCAAGATCGATGACACGTTTTGTCCACGTTCCATATCACGGATATATCACGTACGCATAGTTACGTGCTTGCAAGCGCAAAACTTATATAATCATCGGCGAAGGAAGTTGGAAATCCAGCATCCTCCCTTCTACGAGCGAAGCAAGAAACTATCGCAGAAGTGAACGTCGCTGAGCTTAAATAATGGTGCTCGACATATTTCTGACATTTTTTTCTTGGATTATTGATAAAGATGTCATTGAGTGACGAACTCTCGGAAATTTCTCAAAATTAAATGAGACCTACAGGAATTTGTTGAACCAATGACATTAGAGTCACTACTTGAGTTATATTTGGATGAGTTTTCATATTTTACAGGGTGAACCGCATAACGTGTTTATCTGTTAAAATATTAATTAAATATTAATTTAAAATTAATTTCTCAAAATTAAAAAAAATGAGACCTACAGAAATTTGTTGAACCAATGACATTAGAGTCACTACTTGAGTTATACTTGGATGAGTTCTCATATTTTACAGGGTGAACCGCATAACGTGTTTATCTGTTAAAATATTAATTAAATATAAATTATATAAATTATAGTATAAATGTAATTATATATTAAATTATTAATATAAAATAATTATAAAATTATGTGTATATAAATATAATATGAATATATTATATACAAATTATAAATTATATATTATACATAATAATTTTGTTTTCGAATAATAATGTGTACGAGTATGATCTGCTGAATACTGAAGTTTTCTTTAAATAGTTCATTTTCTTAGAATTCATAGTATGTTGTAACTGTGCATAATTGTGTATTTGTAGCATGCTTATATTTGTTTTTGCTAAAATAGTACTTTTTGCTATCCTTTAAAATTAAATAGAAAAATATATTTTTCACGACTTACTGTACTCGTATACTTTGCTGTATAGCTAAATGATAAACATGAAATATCATATATAAAAAGATTTCTACTCTATTTAACACTAGAACTGATCAAAAATGGTCAAAATGACCAATTCATACTATAATTTTTCACAGTATTTTTAGACTTTTGAATGATTTTTAATAAAATATAATATATAATATTATATATAAACACAAGGTTGTATTCTTTATTGTATTATAAATGTTTTCCTGTTATCCGCTACAAATTGAACACTTTAGTTCTAGCGTTTGAAAAGTATTACTTCAATCGGTCCATCAACGACAGTGTCTTATTCTGTGTATTGCAAGTGTTGGAAATATTATAATATTTAGGAACAGTGAATTTCAGATCATCAACGAGACATGTGACGTTAAATTTTATGAATAATGTATCGCATAACTTGACAAGTGTTCATTTAAAAGCTGCAAAGCTACAAGCTGAAGCCGTGAAACACTCAAAAAGTTGTAGCATCAAGTAATTTACGACTTTGGAATTGCGAAATAAACTGTAATGTTCATGATTCTATGAGCCATTTCACAAGTAATGTTCTGTCATCCTTTGTAAACGCTCCCTATTCTTCCGTTAAGGCTTCTCTTCACTTTTTATAAAGCTTTTACCGTGACGAGCGTTTTATCGTTTTAAATTGCTCGTACTTGTATATAAGCTTGTACAAGCTGACTTAAGAAATCCACAAGTAATCCACTATCTATGCCGAAATAGTTGAACTTCGACCTAAAAGTTGCAAGTTTAGAATTTAAATTTTAATTCCGATACAAAATTTGTTGATTTAAATCGATTTTAAATGAGATTTAAACATTGTTTGAATAAAATGTTTCAAAGGTAATTATTATTTCTAATAATAAACAATTGAAAAATTAATAATATTTAAATATATTATATATTATATCAGTATATTATATTAATATCAAATACTATAATATTCAAATATTATAAAAATATATTTAAATATATTACAATAATATTAAATATTATAATATTTAATAATATTGTTAATATCAGAAAAATTAATAAATATTCATATTAAATTTCTTTTCAAGTATTATATTTATTCTGTGTTTTATTTTATAATGCAATATTATTTGATTCTATGTTGTCAGCTCAATTGAACAAGTAAATGATTCTTTCCGAAACTATTTTATTATTCGCCAATCAAATAAAATAATCTTTTTCATTTTATTTTGCATTTTTGTTTCTACAAAGTTTCTCTTTCCATTTGGAGTTTCACCTAAACTTCGAACTGTGCTGAAATTAATTTCTTATTTTATTTCAATAAATTAATTCAAAAAACAATAATATTGGACAAGAGATAAGGTTATTTTTCTTGTTATTTTTCAAGAAACTGATGCAAATGATTCGTTATTTCAAATTGTTATTTTTTTTTATCTCTATTTACCTGGTTTAACCGACTACGTTCCTCGAGATATTTTCGTCCTCATCGTGGATTTATTTTAGTATAACTTTTTCAATTCTTCAAATATATAAATTCAATCTTGCACAGCTCGACACTTACCTCGCACTATATGACTGTTGGCTCATAACAAAAAATGTTACATAGGAAATCATGTGAACATTTTTGTCCCAATATAAACGACATTTCAGGTGATTAAAATATACAACAATTCCTCAAATCTTGATGTACGATTTCTTCCTGTCATTTTATCGAACTTTGAATATCAGGCTTAGACGACGAGAGTTCAAGATCATTATATTGCCTGATATTCAAAGTTCAATAAATTAGCGAGAGAACGATCTACATATATACACTGAATTTAATCATGGAAAAAAAATCTTTCAATATTCTACATGCTATGATAGTTAACAACATTTTCGAGAAGGAAAGTGTCTTCGTTTTGCTACATAGTGTGAAAATATCTCAAGATAAAATGAACTATGAATTTTAAAATAGACATATCAAACTTCGAAATGAACCCATTGTTGCACGATTTCTTTCTTTTTTATAAAATTGCAACAGTTCCAATATTTAGTGTTTGAATAAATTTAGGCGTGCACGTGTGGTCTGAAGAAAGACCAGAGCAACGAATTGCTTTGAACACATAAAATATTCGAAATTTATTTGAAAATTCGATATGTGTATGTGTCACGTTTGTTAGTCAAATTTACTCGAAGCGGAAGTTCATGAAATTCAATGTGACACAATCTTATTGTTAGCACAGTTAAGGACCAGTTCCGGTCTGGAATAACGGAGCGTAGGACCTACGACCCTTGAATAATCCAGAGCATGTCTGATAGATCTTGTAAGTTAGGTGTCATGACAATGTGTATTTTGCGACTTCGAGTTTGTTACTAATTGGTATTTGAGCTCGCCGTAAACCGAGTATAATTTCATGTCCTCCCGAATTTGGTCGGCGATGAAGTGAAATACGCGCTGGCAAAGTGAAAAGTCAGGATCAAGTTTCTCCATGGTTATTTAGCAACAGAATTGAGCAAATTTTGCTTGTAGTAAGCCAAAGAATAATAATTTGAAATACTGAAAATATCGTATTTTATGTCAAAATCAAATAAATCATTTTTATTTTCAACATTCCGTTTCTGTTTATTTCAACTTCCGAACACTTTCGAATAAAATAATAAATAATTTGGGCTTTATCGTTAGTTGAAATTTTATATATTATGTTTTGTGTATACTTAAGTTATACACAAAATATTTTGAAGCACATCGATTTGTTCTCAGAATTTTTTTAATTTTAATTGTATTTTGATAATATGTCTGAAATACCATAAAGGAAATTCGTAATTTCTAACACAGTTTGCTATGTTGACATAACACAGTCAGAAATTATTTCAAATAATTCAACTTAGATTTATTTAAATAGACATGGAGACATTTGAAATATTAAATAAAATAAAAAAATCCTACTAGTCAAATAATAAAATAATTCGACGGAAAATCATTTTTTTTTTTACAACTAACACATAATTATTTCAAACTAACATTGAGTCAAATAAAATAAATAACACAAAAAAGAATTGAGAATAATTTTTTCAGAGTGTCCATCACCAAAACTAATCAGAATTTGCTCAGAAAAACATGCAACTAAAATTGGAATTCGGTCAAAATGTAAAAAAATTATTTTCTCCGATCGTTTATTTTCTAGTTGCATCGATCAAATCGCCTTAATAACCGCATCAATCCCCATGTTCAAGCAATTCGCCTTGAAGAGTACTCGAAATTGATTTCCACGGCTTGAATTTACTTCTAACCCAGATACCGATATTAACCCAGGTTTAATTTAATTTTCAGGCAGTTACAGGAATTTTAATACCCTTGCAGAATTTCGATTTCGACTGTTCGATGTTCGATACGGGATTAATATTAATATTAGTATTATAACACGCACACTGTAAGTTCTGAACTTTCATTGTCGCCATTGACGAATTATATTGATGTTCTGACTTATATCATTATTGTTACGTGTAGTAAAGCACGTTTACATAAAAATTTAATTACAATAAATAAAATATTATTATAAACAATAAAATATAACTATAATAAATGTAATATAATAAATGAAATATAATTATAAATAATAAAATATAACTATAATAAATAAAATATTATTATAAATAATAAAATATAACTATAATAAATAAAATATTATTACAAATAATAAAATATAACCAGAATAAATAAAATATTATTATAAATAATAAAATATAACTAGAATAAATAAAATATTATTACAAATAATAAAATATAACTAGAATAAATAAAATATTATTATAAATAATAAAATACAACTAGAATAAATAAAATATTATTATAAATAATAAAATATAACTAGAATAAATAAAATATTATTATAAATAATAAAATATAACTATAATAAATAAAATAATAGATTTTGAACTTCTACAGTCACATTTGATTCGGAGAAAATTTTTCGGAGCAAATTCTGTTAAAATTTTTAGTTACCAATGACTAAATTAAATATAATACATAATTTTAAAACAAATGTAAGAAAATTCAGTTTATTTACAAACTAAATTCAGTAGAAATTATTATATAATCTTTATTTATACTGAAAATGAATATTAAAAATGTATGTTAAAAAAATTTCCTTTCCAAGAGATTTTAAGAATCTATGTATTGCATTTCTTATTTATATCTTTCTAAATTAATATTTGCAAATAAATTTAAATTATATTTTTTAAATATTTTAAATACTTATATATTTTGAACACGTTGCGAATGGATCATTGCAGAGACGTTACACTTCCAGAATAATTTTTTATATATTTTGTATATTTTTTAAATATGTTGCGAACATCATCATTGTAGTCACACTGCTCTTCTAGAATAATTTCATTACCAAACATATTTTCGAAACTTCATTAAAAAATCATTTTTTAACATTTAAAGGTCGTATTTAAAATCAAACATCGTGAAACGAGACCAGAATATATCCGGTATATCCGCGTGCTCTTTCGTTCCATCTTTTTAAAAGTATTTTCCTGTCACCACTCTCGTTCCACTTAAATGCATTTTCCTCTCGATTCGGTCTGGTGGTCGCGACGCGTCGAATTAAAATTCTCACGCGTCCTACGCTTCGTGCAGATTATATCAGCCAAGTGTTGCCACGATACGGGTTTCCCGAATAGAATTTGCTTTCATTTCTTTCTCTAGATTGTTCCAATTTTTCTGAAGAGGGCGGACATAGAAGTATAGAATATAGAAGGATACGTATAGAACATAGTAGAAAGTAAGAAAATGATTCAATCTTGCTGCGGTCTTGCGTCACTTTTTCGATCTTTCCTTTGTTTTCCAGTAATTTTATAAATCAGATTGCAAATGTTAGCAGGTTGGAAACTTGGAGTAGCAATCGATACAAATGCCAAAAGAAATAGAAACCTTTTTTCTTAGTCTAGAAGAATGTATTCCACGCAGAATAAGATAAAATAAAAATAATGTTGAAGCTTAATTTTATCAACGTGTCAAAATGGAAAATGTGATTGAAGACGAAAGTTAATATAAATTTCATTAATGTAATTTATCGTTCTTCTAAATCTGTAAAGTGGATAAATTGAAGTTGATTACAAAATTCGTAAAAGCGAATTTTTTTGTTTATAATTTCTGATATTCGAACAGCTTATCACTCCCCAATTCTTCAATTATTAATATATAAAATCCACGATGATATCGAGATTAGATTATCTTTGAAATGATAGAAACAAAACGTTCGCAGAATATTTTCTTTAAAAATAGATCAAAGTACATTATTTTTCCATAAACGATATTCCAATAGCCATTCAATAGATTCCCCAATAGATTTCTAAACTTTATGGTTGTAAGTACTTCGTTAAAAGTGATTCCAAACACTTGAATTAATGTCGAAACAAATATTTAACTCGAAATCATTACAATAATTCTATATTCTCTATTCTTCAATAGAACTATAAAGATATATTTTTATAACTTTCGATTCAAGATTACATATAATTCTCTTGGAACGAGAAATGAGTTTCCAAGTAGAACCATTAGAAAACTCTTACTTTTCATATTCTAAAAATTGAAACAGGCGATATTACTTTCCTCTCAAGAACGTATTTTAAGTATTTAAAGTCTAAATTATGAAATCCCTCGTTAAAGAAGACCGCAACAGGATTAGAGAAATGCATTATGAGTCATACGACGACGCAAAATGATTCGAGTTAATAATGAACAATATTCCTAACGATGAGCTAACTTTTGAGCCAACGTGTGGAAACGTACACATAAATTCAACCAACTATTCAAAGAAATCGGTCATCAGTGCGACGAAAAGTTATCCCATCATCAATGTTACAAACACCAGAGAAATCGTAGACGAACCTTGAAAATCCGTCTACGACGCGAGTACACGCAGTCTTGACTGGCAGTTCGAAACGGGACTCGAAAAAAAAAAGACAAAAAGAAAAAAACGAGGACGTGCCCTTGATCTTGGAGCTTTGTCGCTGTACACTTTACACAAGGAAACGTGCGATGTTTGGGTAAGGTGGATCGTTCCAAAGGAAACACCGATAAAAATCGCAAGGGGATGGAAAGAATCGAAGTGACTCACCGCGTTCCGGTGTGGCCATTGGAACGTCGTCCGCTGCTTTCTTCGTCCTCGTCGTCCTCGTCGTCCCTCGAGGTCGCCAATGAGTGGGGAACAGAAGAGGGAGCACTGCTACCGGAGTCGGGCCCAGGGCCCATCCTCGAACCGGAAGCACCGCTGCAGCCCGCCGAAGACGTCGACAGACCACCCCCTCCCTGGCCCTCCTCGTTCTCCGCACGATCCACCTGAACAAATTTTGTTTCGAATGATCTGAATGGATCAGTCTCTGTTGTCCAACAGAACAGTTGTTCGGTGTCATTGACACTAGAGTTACCAAAAGTGGCCAGAATGACCCATTTATGTATAATAATTTTTATATAATGTGAGTAATACAATAATAATTACAACATAATATAAGGATAAATTAAATAATAATTATAATATAATACAATAATAATTTCTATTTGACTTTTTATAGATTACTAAAAATGGTCAAAATGACCCATTTATGTATAATAATTTTAATATAGTATAAATAATATAATAATAAATATAATGATTATAATATAATATAATAATAAATATAATAATATAATAATATAATAATAAATATAATTATAATATAATATAATAATAATTTTTGTTTGACTTTTTGTAGATTACCAAAAGTGGTGAAAATGACCCATTTATGTCTAATAACTTTAATATAAAATAAATAATATAATAATAAATATAATGATTATAATATAATATAATAATAAATATAATAATTATAATATAATATAATAATAATTTTTATTTGACTTTTTGTAGATTACCAAAAGTGGTGAAAATGACCTATTTATGTATAATAATTTTAATATAATATAAATAATATAATAATAAATATAATGATTATAATATAATATAATAATAAATATAATAATTATAATATAATATAATAATAAATATAATAATTATAATATAATATAATAATAATTTTTGTTTGACTTTTTATAGATTACCAAAAGTGGTCAAAATAACTCATTTATGTATAATAATTTTAATATAATATAAATAATATAATAATAAATATAATAATTATAATATAATATAATAATAATTTTTGTTTGACTTTTTGTAGATTACCAAAAGTGGCCAAAATGACCCATTTATGTATAATAATTTTAATGTAATATGAATAATATAGTAGTAATTATAATATAATATAATAATAATTATAATGATTATAATATAATAATAATTATTTCTGTTACACACTTTATAGATGTAAAACAGTGTATTTTTAAAGATTTAAACAATTTTTCGTAATATATATGAATAGAAGTTTGTATATTCCATTCCATCATAAAAGTCTCTGATGGAAATTTTATGCTTTAATCAGTATTTTTTTATTATTATGTGTCTGTAAGTATATTTGTAAGTTTGCTGAATTTTGATACTTCCAATGCCCTTCAGTAAAGAATACATTATGTATCATATGTAAGTAATAAAAACGATTAAATAATTAATTTGTATTTCAATGAAGCATATTTCAGTTTTGTCGTCGTTTAAAAAATAATAACTAGAGAAAATTACGAATTTCACACTATTTTATGAATGATAAAAGTATTGATAGCTAAATATTGAATGTTTAAATTCAACTCAGGGAGTTATCGACCATTTAAAATTTAAAAAAAGACATCTCAATATTTATTAAACTAAGAGGAAACATACCTACTCAGAAAAGAAACGAAAACGGAATGAATAGAAGATGCAAAAGAAAGGTTAGAATTAATAAAAAAATGAAACTCTGAAAAATAAAGGAAAATATAAAATTTAAAGTAGCAAAAGATGAAGTTTCTCGCGCTTAATATTAAGTCTTAAAACAATCAGCATTAAAAGGATTTTTAAGAATAATTAATAATCAAGAAATGTGATCACTACAATTATTTCTCACGATAAAAAATTATCACAGAATATAGATAGTCAAATTAATAAATTTTAAAAATACAATTTCTGGTGCTATGTCATTCTAACCACTAAATATAAATTGACCAGTTTGTCACAAAGCATTCAAATAGCCATAAAATCATCGTTCAATTGAATTCATATATAATGGTGAACATATATTGTCATGTGCGGTTAACAAACTAACCATTGTGCGAATAAATAAAATTCACACAATGGTTAACTCGTATTGTAAATGCATTTGGAATCGTTAAACGTGGAAATCCATCAGGTTTTTTTTTTTATAAACCGATGCCAGTATATCTTTCAAATAAATATGTCAAAAGTAAGTTCATAAATGTTATATTAAAAATTATTCAAACTGAGAGTATATTATTTTCTTATTTATATTTTTAAATAAATATGTCAAATAAATAAGTTCATAAATGTTATATTAAAAATTATTCATAAATGTTAAATTAAAAATTATTCAAACTAAGAGTATATTATTTTCTCATTTATTATTTTTAAATAAATATGTCAAAAGTAAGTTCATAAATGTTATATTAAAAATTATTCAAACTGAGAGTATATTATTTTCTTATTTATATTTTTAAATAAATATGTCAAATAAATAAGTTCATAAATGTTATATTAAAAATTATTCATAAATGTTAAATTAAAAATTATTCAAACTAAGAGTATATTATTTTCTCATTTATTATTTTTAAATAAATATGTCAAAAGTAAGTTCATAAATGTTATATTAAAAATTATTCAAACTGAGAGTATATTATTTTCTTATTTATATATTAAGTTTTGCCTCGATTTTTCGAATTTACGACACAATTTATTTTTTAATTTTGAAAAATATTTGAAATCTGTTGTTTGGCCTTCTCACGAAGCTAGCTGTCTTGCATTTTCAATAATAATGATGCGTTATAAACTTGCAGCTCAATAAATTGGCAATCAGTGAACGAAATTTCTCCTTGAACCTAATTTCCCCCATCTCTCTCACTCTTCGGATCAACTTGGTGAGCAGACGTTCGAAAGTAAGACGACTTATAAACGGAAATCTGCCAAATTCATCAGTTATTAAGTAAGAGAGATGAATACGCGAAAATATTCAAATTCTTCGAACAAAAGTTTCGCAAAGTTTTAAGTAACAAAGTTTAATAAATTCCTATTATACAATATGTTTCAAATTTAATTTGTAAAAGTGGACTTATAAACTAAGAAGAAAATGTCCTTTAGAGATTTACTCATTTTTTTTTTCTCCATTTCGGAGAAAATCAAGAAAGAAGATAAAACTATTTCTTTTTTATTGTAAAAGTTAATAAAATGCATTAAAAAATCCGCAATTCATTGGTAAAAATGTAGAACAGAGTAAAATTTAAAATTCCACTGGAATTTCATCTACCAAAAATTATTGCTTCTTGTGGAAATTGCTTTTACAAATGTTTATTATATTTCCATGAAAAAGAGGAAACACGAGCCTCTAATTTTCTGCACTTTTTTTTTCTCGTCAATTATTCATGCATTAAGAGACCAATTTTTCCATTAGCCAACAATTCGCTCTACTTTTGTAATAAAAAAGTAACCGCAGGATATATTCGAAGCCACGTGTGTCCATTCACAGAGCAATTTAATTTTTAAATGCACAATGTCCCTTGGCAACATACATATCTAACAGATGGCACATACACATAGAGTGTACAACACCTATTATATATAACATATTTGAAATGTATTTATACTTTCAGAATAAAACATATTGATATAAAATGAATATTAAAATGGAATATCTGTTCATAAGTAAGCTATTTTCTGTTTATAATTGTTACATCAAAATTTGAGTGTTTCAAGTGTAATTAGCTGTTATTTCCTTTTCATTGAGTAAATTAATATTATTAATAAATTGATAACTAATTGATAAATAAATTTCCTTTTCATTGAGCATATTAATATTATTAATAAATTGATAAATAATTGATAAATAAATTTCCCTTTCATTGAGCATATTAATATTATTAATTAATATTATTATTAATATTAATATTCTTAAATCATTCACATAATCTGTTTTATAATTTCTACATCATAACATAAGCATGTGTTCAAATGTAATTCGTATTTGTTACTTCTTCTTCATTGAGAATGTTTTATACTAATATTCTCGTTATTATATTAATACTAATCATTTGCACCATAAAATATCCTGCAAATAACATCTGCTGTATATCACCAAACGCGGGACAATTTGCATGTAACAATTGACTAAAAATTTTATATTTATTAATATTTCATATTATTAATACCATTAAATATAATATTTAATATCACCAAATATTACATATAATAATATTAATATACGTACAATTAATATAATTAATATAAAAGTAGAATTTGCAAATTTAACTATTTATCTTTCCAATGTAATTTTTTTATCGTTGTAACAATTTGATATCAAGTTGGAAAAATGAGGGATAAATGATAGTTCAAAATTCTTCAACAGGCAGCTCAACATATCGTATCTCGAACCGACACATAAAGTCAAGTATTGTAATATCTCAATGAAGATTAAAAAATTTGTCATATGCATCGAGCAGGTAATCTTCTTGATATAAAAAATCAAAGAAGCTCGTGATAGAGTATTTCAGGTAATGATTTGGTAAAAGATCCCTAGATGGATCAGAAAGAACGACAGTATTCGCAGAATACTTTATTAACTAGTATTTACACTTAGTGGTCATCACTTGATGACAGAATGAAAACAAAGCTGGTTGATATCTCGCAAGAAATTTCTTCAATGTAAGCTCTTCCTCTAAAAGAAGTTTCAGAGGAAATTAATCTTTAGGAAAGCCCTTGGCATAGACGAAGTATCCCCAAAAATGTTGAAGGAACTACTACTTACCACCCATTGTCTCTGAGTTTCTTGGAAAACTTCTACTACAAAGAATATAAAATATTCTCCCAAATAATGTCGAATGAATATTTTTCCTCGGTTTGGACGTGGGAAAAGTCACTCTTATATAGGACAGTAGACATTGAACAAATTAGGCGTGAAAACGTAAAAAGTATTGCACGTCAGACATCAGTCAAAATGTTTGACTAGATTTTGCGTTTTAGATTATAAGATAGAATATGAAATTACATAATTAAATTAACAGAGTACGTTTAAGCTACTGCAATTTCATTAAACAGATAGAGAATTCTAAAAGGAAACAAAGTGAATTAAAACATGTGTTAAATAATAAAATAAAATCTGAGGTTTCACAAAGCAACTTATTAGTCTGTATTCTTTACAGCAAATTGTATTAGATATGCTATCATAGATATTTTTGTGACGACACAAAATTTAGTAGTAATGTAAATTTAGTAATAATGTCTGCTATATAACAAAGTCATTTAGACCATATTTAATAAAAAGAATGGGAAATCAAAGTAAATGGAACGAAATTTATGCAGTATCATAACAAGTTACATATTTTTGCATACTCTGTACATTTTTTCCATTTTTATGACTTGTCTACCGCAAATATAAGAAAATACGTACATAATCTAATGACTTTTATCCTTTTTTTCAACAAAAGAAAATACGAAATGATAAATTAAATTTTCGTGGCTTTACAGTATATAAAAATTTCGAAATATTTTGGAAAGTATACAAATATGTATATATATATATATTTGTAATTAAATATTTCAAAATATAAAATTAGAAATTCTAAATCTCGAAATCTTCAGCTTCCTCACCGTGACCATACAGAACAGAATTTATCTGCTTGACCCTTTTGCCTTCTCTGCAGTTACTTAATAAATTAATTGCTCCTGACAGATTCAATAGTCAGGAACTAATAGAAACTGGACACTGTTCAAAGTTATAATGTGTTCAATTAATAGTCCCCTCTCGAAATTAGGTCGACGGGTACAAGCAATTTAATTGTTCTCGCCAGCTATTGAGCAGGACTCACTTTTCACCAAAACGTGATTACTTAGCTAACTCCTTGGGGACTTATTACTGATAATATTGACAAGTAGGGAGAGTCATTTTGAGCACGAGCTTCCAAAATATTCGAGCAAAGGTAGATTTCGTTTATTTTAACGACACTCTTCACTCTCCAACGCTTCGTCTGATAAAATTCATATTGCTGGCAAGATTCATTAATCAAACATATTTCAGAGTCAATGTTGAGTATTTAATCCGCACTAAAGTACTGTATAGATATAATAATAATAAAATAATCGTTTAATAATAATAAAATAATCGTTTTATTTACCAGAGAGATGCAAAGAAGAAAATATATTACAATATGTTAAAGTAAAATATATGTAATATTATATTTAATATCCTGCGTTTTTAAAAAGAAATGCTAGATCGCATGTTCCTCGATATAGAACATCGGAATGGTATCCGAAATGAGATGAAAAGAAGGTTAGAGCGTAGCAAAATTAGAGTACTTATAAATAGCTAAAGCATTTCATTAGTATTCGTAAGTATTAGAGGTTTGAAAATAGCTGAAGTAGAAATTTACTCAAAGCTCAATCTCACGGTAAGCAAAAACATCATAATTACGAAAGTAATGTATGAAACGTAATTCTGTTATTCACAAACAAAAAGGACGAATGTTGCATAATTAACATTTTGCAAGAACTTTTTGTTACTTCGAACCTCTTTATCCCGCTTTCGTATAGCTGGCGTAGTATTTTATCTACACCGTGGCGTTTCTAGGTAGAAATTTTCGTCCGCGCCCGAAGAAAACTGCTGCGAAAGCTGGTTTCATGCTTCGGGAGAGATCTCGATTGCGCACAACAAGACCGCACGCCTCGCAGGTTTTCCGCTATTTTTTGCAACAAATTTCCCGTGGAAAGCACGGGTAACATTTTAACTTTCTAAAAATGGGACTTTTATTTCGCTGTTTCACGTCGACGACCAAGGTGAAGCAATATCTTCCATTGTTTGCACCGCAGCACGAGCAGATCGAAAAGTAGCTACGAGAAATTTTGTGAAACTATTTGCTTTGTTCGCTGTCAGCATAAAGAATACATGTTAATTAGGTTCTTTTCGTTTAAAAAAAAAAAAAAAAAAACGAAATTCTGCTCCAACAGCTGCGTACTTCGTATAAAAAAGTATGGTACTATTTTAAAAAGAAACACTTAGGAACAATTTCGAATAGTATTCTCATGGGGCAGATATTTTAGAATTTGTACAAAACAGAAGTTCCATAACTAGTTATTAGTTTTAGAACATTTAATTAAAAATACATTTTCACGCTCGAGCACTATTTATTAGTGTCAGTTTTTGTTATAAATAGTGAGAACTTTTTTTAATATTAATGAACAAATTATCTATCCCGATAGAATATTTTTATTTCTATAGTTATTTTAGAACATTTAATTAAAAATACATTTTCACGTTCGAGCACTATTTATGGAATAGTATTCAGTGTCAGTTTTTGTTATAAATATCGAGAACTTTTTTTAATATTAATGAATAAATTATTTATCCTGATAGAACATATTTATTTCTATAGTTATTTAGAACATTTAAAAATACATATTCATGTTCGAGCACTATTTATGGAATAGTATTCAATGTCAGTATTTGTTATAAATATCGAGAACTTTTTTAATATTAATGAATAAATTATTTATCCTGATAGAACATATTTATTTCTATAGTTATTTTAGAACATTTAATTAAAAATACATTTTCACGTTCGAGCACTATTTATGGAATAGTATTCAGTGTCAGTATTTGTTATAAATATCGAGAACTTTTTTTAATATTAATGAACAAATTATCTATCCCGATAGAACAGTTTTATTTCTATATTTTACAAATTCTATTCTATCCCAAGTTTTTATTTTTAAGAACATTTATTTATCTGTTCTCGTCGGAACTTGCAATGCAAAAACATGTTTCGAAAAAGTTTTCATGACGTACCATGTTTCGAATAGAATCTAACTTTTTCGATCTCTGGAAGAAGCGCATTTTTATGAAAATAGTATTTCCAATCCTTCCACTACTGCAGTGGTTAATATTTGGACAGTATATTATTATATTATATATATTATATATTATATTATTATATAATATATATCATAGACAGTATATTATTATATAATAAATATTATATATTATATATTGTATATTAGTATATATCATTGCAAGGAATAAGTAAAATTGAGATTAATAATTGATGATGGAGTAGAGCTTTACGTGTGTTAATTTTTTCCAGAATCATTTTCATAACTTAAATATGAGAAAATAAATTTGTTTGATAATTGATTTTCTGCTTGATTTAAGGTATGAGCAAAGTTGTGATTAATGATTGATAATAAAAGTTTATGTCGGTTGGTGTAGTATGTAGAGAAAATGTGAGTTGCGAGATATTCGATAATATGTTCACGGGAAATAGTTAGTGAAGTAGTTCAAGTCCTTTTAACAAAACGATGATGAATAGGTTTCCTTCGACAACGATCGTCACGTGAGAAATTGTAATAACTAGACTGTGGATTTTTATGCATATAAAGATATAAAATTATAAACGAAAATATTATAAAATTGTAAATAGAAAGTTGTAGAGATAAAAAATATACACAATATTCAAAATATAATACTTTTTATGATATTTGATACGTGAAACAATTTTCATATTCCATTTATAATATAATACATGATTTTGCGTAAAAATAATAATAAAAATACATTAGTCACACATTAATTTGAATCTCAATAAATAAATGTGAAAAGTTTAAAACAGACGTTGGAATTCTAAAATTTGAGAATTTGAAAGTACTGAAAGTTTTATTAGCAACTGAATCTCTTAGGGTTAAGTTAAGTTAAATAAATAAGAAAGGATAAATAAATTAAATGATATTTAGAAAAAAATTTTTACAACGTCACTTCGAGAAAATGGATAATTTCTTTAGGTCGTACAGTTTCGACGATAATAGAGATAAACATGAAAATTAAATTTGCGATGTTTCTTCAATTAACAGAATAACATCTAATTCTATTCAAAATCAATTTTGCACTTTCATATTTTCACAGAATATTACGTAGAAAGATTTTTTGAGAATGATGGAATTTTCAAAAATCACAGAACAAAAGAACTTTATATGAATTCATTGGGATTAATAAAAGTCCCGGTTATTCCTGCCGTGTATGATTCAATATTCATACAATGGAGGGAATTCATGCTCAAACAATTCAGTTCAATGGTTTCATTTAATCCTTTAACTAGGCAATAATTAAGATCACGTTTTAATAAATGAAGTAAATAATTATCACTGTATCAGAAATTTTTATTAATGTTATTTTCGAAAGCGACTTTAATACCAAAATGAGGCTATCGTTTAATATACTTATCTGAAACAATAAGAGCGTGATGCAATGCAATATGGCGCAATGAAATGCAATAGAAAGCCTACCATTAAAAATTCTGTTTCACTTGCTTCACTCGTAGATATTGTGGAACACGTTTAATCATGTCAGCCTTAAAATCTTCAATTGTCATCTATTCCAATATTATTGTCGTCATGCGCTGATTTTTGTAGAATTTCCTTTCTATGAATCTCACAACAGTTTTGAGGGAAACCACAAATTCTCAACCTTGAATATTTATTTTGTTTCAACTGTAAAAATTATAGTTTCTTAAATAGAATGATTGCACAAATTCTTTTAAATACATATTTCTCGACAATATCGTGAACATTTAAACATGTTTATTTTCGAGAAGCTGAAAACAGATTGATCGAATTGCTACGATCCAAACTTGAGTATTCGTTATTAGGTATCTTAGATTTAGCTCTAATGATGCTCTAATATATTAAATAAATAATATAATTAGAAAAAATATATTAAATAATAAATATATTAAATAATATAATATATTAAAAAATATAAATGTGTTATAAATATATTTTTACAAACATATTTTATTACGTGTGTATATTTTATTACATATTGCATTGCAGAATGTATAGAATAGTTTCTACAAGAAAATTCTTTAACATTTTCAGAACCATTTGAATTCTGATAATTTTCGAGAACAAAAGTACCCTTGCTTTTCCATTTTCTACGTAATTTAAAAACATCTTTGAAAAAAAAAACACAGGCCAACTGGATTCTTATACGACGAATATTATATATAATATTTTCGTTCATCTCTGTAGACTTTTATTAACCATTTTTCATTATTTCGTTTGCGAGAACGAATGTTCAGAAAATGTTGTCTCCTTCACACATACTCTCGACTCAAATTTAACCAAGAATTTTACGACTAGTCAACAATCATTCCAACGAATGTTAAAGGTTAAAAATATGCGTACACGTTTACGAAACTTCGATACTTCGTATCGAACTTTTAGAAACAAACAGGACAAAATGTTTAAAAAGTTTGAAGCTCCAAGCGGAAACAAATATCCTAAATTCTCGAATTCGATGTGTCGAATTATTAATCGCCGAACCAGTAGACGAGAAATCACGTCGTGTTGAGTCACGTTCAGCTTTATGAAAGTCGTCAGAGAGCTGACTCGACACGAGCAGAGAGCATAGCGTTGCTTTTGTGATGCGACACTAAATTCGAGTGATTCAACGGCGTGACGAAGGCGATTGAAGTTGACAGGACGAAGGATTATCCCGAGTTAATACGAAAGATTAAGTTGTAGGAGAGAGTGAAGGACGAATTATCTTTGATCTTTCGAGGATTGAATTGAAGATAGAATTGAAGTGAACTTATACAATAGTTTAATGGATTTTGTTTTACATTTCGACTACGGTGGTGCCAATCATATGATCAAGGTCGCGAAATGCGACAAATTCATGTCAAAGTCTTTGAAATTAGTTTTTAAGGGGATATTCTAGCGCGAACTTTTGAAAAAGATCGATTTTTTTTTGCAAATTCTTAAAGGACATAGTTTCAAAAATAAATCTCTGTAACTTTACATGTGAACTCCTAAAATTAACGAAGTTATGGTTGTTTGAAGAACGCGACGACCAGCGCCATTGTTACCGCAATACTAAACTTTAAAGGCATTTTTCTCAAAACTATGTTTTTCAGAACGGTGTCCTTGATATCTCAAAATCTACTCGACCAATTGACTCAAAATTTTAAGCACGCATTTAGTACTTGTGTGACTATAGTCCCTACCAGAATCAGCCAAGAAATTTTATTTTTTATATTTCTTCAGGCTTCCGAAGCTTAACAAAAACATGCAAAATCGATAATCGAACTTCAAAGTATCGCCACTTTTTTAACCACCGACTATTTTCTTTTGTTTTTTGGTACCTGCTATAGCCAAACTCATACTAATTAAGGGTCATTCACGTTTTTTTTATTTCCGACAAGCAGAATGGCCGGAATCATGAACACTGTGAGACGATCTTTTTTAAAAGCGACCATGTTTGAGAGTGTGCAGTGCCACTAATTTTAACTTTCTTTGTCCCAAAAAATTTTAAAACATCGTTGAAATACGTACAAATAAACGTTGTCAATTTAACTGCGAAAGCTGTAATAGTTTCTTTGCAAAAAATTCTCTAACAAAGTTAAAAGAATACGCACTTTACACTAGAAATACTCCCTTAAGTATCAAATGATTGTAATATTATTTTGCAATGATAAAATAGTGCTAATGAAATTTAAAAATGCATAAATGTTTGGAAAACTCTAAATTACAGCAAATATAAGAAACAAAACGTAATTCAAATGAATCTTTTTAATTTAATTACAATTAGTAGCTATATCAATAGTACAAATGAAAACGTAATTGAAGATAGTTGAGGATTAGTTAAATGATTTCAAATATGCTCATCCAATGTTGAGATATTAGAGGGACTGAACTATGTGTTTTTCAATTACGTTCGAAGTTTGCAAAACTTTACGCTGTGTCAGAAATTTATTCGAAATTAATATGAAACACGAGTAATACAACTACATGATTAAATTCAGAGCGTCTGGTCTCAGAGTTGTAATAAGAAAAAGAAAAATGCTTGTCAATCCTAACTATGGAAATGGAAACAAACCAGTCAATGTTTTGAACTTAAATTGCACTGAATGTATAAATATTCAAATATATTCACAAATCTCTGAGTTTAATGAAAAACGTAACGAATTGTGATGCTCCAGTTGAAGAGTATTTTCACATTTTTTTTAATAGCGTTGCGGACAATGCATATCTCGTCGCTGAAACAGTGTACCTTTTTCATCGTTTAATTCCCATAGTTACTTAGCTGAAATTCCAAGTTCCCTTGTCGAAGTGTAGTAAAAAGCAAGCGGCCATTGAAAGCAGCGTGTGAACCAAGTCCACGTGTTAAAAAGAGCCTCTGTAATCGCCAGACTGCGTCTCTGAAGGAACAATGGACGTTGGATCTGTACGTAGCTGAATTCTAAACAGAGACCTCCGGCTGTCGTCGTTCCTTTTCGCAGCGGCGCGTGTTACTTGGACAATATTGTCCACGTCGATGCTCCTCGCGTTCTCAAAATGAGAGACACGAAACGGGACGATTCTAATTGCCTTTGACAGACCCCGGCCATTTAACTTCTAATACATATTTAATTTCCAAATATATTTATAAATATATATTTATTCTTTTCATTCTACAAAAAAATATATATATATTTATGTATATTTAGATCATTTACTTTCGAGATAATTAAATTATTAAAATTAATTAATCAACCCTGATATAAAACGGTACAAAACAAATTNTGCTTGTTTATTTTTAAAAAATTCATTTTCATTATTTTAAACTATTTATTATAATATTGTTAATTCTTAATTATTGAAATATATTTTTATTATAAAACTTTATTTAATTATATTAATTTAAAATTATATATATATATATATATATATATATATATATATGTTTATAAATATATATTTATTTTTTTCATTTTACAAAAAAAATATATATATATTTATGTATATTTAGATCATTTACTTTCGAGATAATTAAATTATTAAAATTAATTAATTAACCCTGATATAAAACGGTATAAAACAAATTTTGCTTGTTTAATTTTAAAAAATTCATTTTCATTATTTTAAACTACTTATTATAATATTGTTAATTCTTAATTATTGAAATATATTTTTATTATAGAACATTATTTATTATATTAATTTAAAATTATATATATATTTATAAATAAAGTTATATTTTAAAATAAAATTTTCAATTAAATTTAATCCCATTCAATGTAAATAAATAATTTTATATAAACTAAAATTTTGTCTAAAAACACTTTCCAGTAGTTTTACTATGTTACAACTTATTCCTATTTGAAATTGAGGGGATTTGTACACCAATTAATAGTTTATGCAATTAAAATATATATATATATATATATATATAATTTAATTAGTTTACTATTAAATCCTCTTTCAAATTAATATTAAAATTAATTATCTAAAAATTAAATTTTTTTATAATTCATTTATTCTTAAATATACGACATTTTATAAACGCGAGTTGCACGTAGAATGAAACAAAGATATAATATGTACATTACATGTGTACGATCAGTAGCAAAAGATACTACTTTCATACATTTCCTTAGAACACTTTTATTTCCAATATTCAATACTTATTTTATAATAGAACACATAATATAATAATACAATTGTTACGTTATTATTATTATAGTTAATAATAATAACTTGCTAACAATAGTTAATATTATTATGATAATACAACATGTTAATATATTAACAGAGTCCAAAGTATATTTCATATTTACTAAATTTAATTATATCGTATGTATTATGTTTATCGCAAATGCAATTTATATTGTCTAATTTATTGTATAATAATAAAATATTATTATACAATATTGTCTAATATTGTATATAATTTATATAAAATATTAACGAAGTCTTTACTGTGTAAAGTACGTTTTATATTCGTTTTATATTCGCACACGTATTAATACAGCCTTACTTAGTTGAAACACCAAAATTCGTTTATTCTGACTTCAATAATTAATTACACTCATACGTGTGAATTAATAAAGTTGTTAGATATTAATTCTGATAAGTTGTTAAATCCGGGAAACCGAAATGTTAAAAGCGAAACGGTGTGCGTCTTAAATCTTTATCATTAAGTCTGGACAAGTCTGCTTTCACGTTTTAATTGTCCGAGAGTCAGACAGTCTCTGCTGTTGTTTATCGTTTTCGCGCTTTCAGTAACGCGCGTTGTATTTTCGCGATTATATCCAAAAACACGCGTGCAACTTCTCTGACCTCGTTCTCTGTTTCCCCGATTCCTTTTTTTTTTTTTTTTTCCTTTTTGCTGTCCCTTGTATTTTCATATTTTTCAGCCCGCATTTTGTCGGCTAGCTAGCTACGAATTCGCGAAATTACAATTTTTTCAGCGAGAGTGCGTTTTCGCGCTATTTGCTTCCGCTCGAGGGACACCTGCGATTTGTGAATATCGCTCCCGTGATGTACTGCACTAGAAATTCCTCTAGAAATCGTAAAGAAAAATGTCAAGGAATTAACGAAACTTTCGATAGCGTTATGTTCGAGTATGGCGTGTGTATGATCATTTTGGAAAAGAACAGACATTTCGTTTCTGTGTCGAATTTTTCCATAAAGAAGCGATATATTTTCGATATATAGAATATTAGATAGATTATTAGATCATTAGATGGAACATTAGAATATTAAATCATTAAATTTTTAAAAATAGCAG